>NW_015554129.1:31078-45219 GCF_001515605.1 Sinocyclocheilus anshuiensis
GCATGAACGGTATACGAGTGGAGCGACTGAGCAGAGCGCACATGCATAGAGCGGGATAATACGCAGAGCGTCACACCACGTGAAAGTGAAACCTGAGCGGTGAACTAATTTTCGGCAGCCGAAATTTCGGTGCATCTCTAATTATTGGCGACATCAGAAATGGATGTTATATAATAGATGCTTTTTTGAACATTTTAGCAATTTAAAAATATTTAAAAAAGGATTTTTTACACGGCACCCCTGCTCTCGACAGACGGCACCCCGGTTGGGAAACACTGCCCTAGATATTGTTTGAAAGTGTTTTGATTCTTTATTGTTCGGTCACTTTACATTAGTCATTAGTTAACATTAGTTAATTCATTAGTTAACATAAACTGCCAATGAAAAATTCTTCTGAACATTCATTAATCTTAGGTATTCCAATATTTAATAACACGTTGTTAAAATCAAAAGTTGCAACTGTGTTATTTAATGAGCTAACATGAACTAAGACTTAATAACTAATAATTAATAACTTCTGTAGCAAATGTAGCTATTGCTCATTGTGAATGTTAATGCATTAACTAAGGTTAACTAGTGAGGTCTCATTGTAAAGGGATACCTATTGGTCTTTATAGTTCTTTTGCACGTTAATCTGTGTAAAACTTTTAGCTTTATACATTTTTCTGTATTGCTTTATTGCATTTAAAGGTTCAGTTATTTTTGTTATAAGAAAAAAGTTATTAAACCTGTTATACTGTATTATGACAGCACTTTTTTAAAACTAAATTCCAATACCGTGATAATACCGTATACCGTCATAAAAGCATTAGCAATTAATCGCAACATGAAAATTTGATACCGGCATATCCCTAACCGCGATATAGCAAAATCTCTAACGATAGACACTTTATACTGTCGCCCCGATTATATATCATCATACTGCCAACCCTACTTATTAACAACTTGAATCTTGTTTCAAGCAAGTATTCTTGTCACTAATACAGATTATGAAAATAAATTAATTGGGTATGTATATATCTATAATGTTTTCAAAAACAAATTTCTTAACAAAGAAATAAGTTGTTATCCTAGTATGAGCCTGTTTGTCTCTCTAATACACAAACACAGTTGCTTGTTGTCATGTGACCAGTTTTAAAGGTCTTGTGGTGGACCTTGAGGAGGGCAACCTGGTCAAGTTGGCAGAGGACGGTACTGTCTTGCGGTAAGTCAGTTTCAGTATGACTTGTGTGTGTGTGTGTGTGTGTGTGTGTGAGAGAGAGAGAGAGAGAGAGAGAATGATTACTGTGCAGCAAATTTTATAGCTCCTTTTTTTGGAAAAAGATTAATTATACATAAAGAAATATATAAACTTCTCTTAACCTGATATATTAAGCTGTTAATCTATTTAAAACGTATTCATTTGTAGAGCAACTCATGGCACTAAAGACCTTAGTACTGACGACATCATAAAGCATTATGGTCCAAAAAGAGAATGGAAGCATTTTAATAGCCTCAATACCTCGTACACACGATCTGGTAAGGATGTGTTTTTGAAGATAGTTCATTTTATAATTTCCAATGTCAGTATAACATTCATAAGTTTATTAAATCTTTTGATTCATTTTTTGTGATGTATTTATTTAGAGTTTAATATTTGAATTATCCTCATATTATCAAATAACTGTCCTTGCTTTAATATGTGATTTAGTGCACTCATTTGTTGCAGCAAAATACTATTTTTATGACAACTATTTTGACCTCCCTGGTGCTCTTCTCTGTGCCGGAGTGGTGGATATGTTGAATAAGGTAAAAATAAATCAGTGCTTTTCAAAAATTCGATATTTCTATTGTAGATCAGAAGTAGCATTTGTTAATTAGCCGTAGAGTGACTGTTTACAGCGTATATTGTCATTTGTTAATGTTTTTATTTATCATTTTTTAACCCTAGCGAGGAGCTGAAATCACATCTGACTTTTGGAAAGACATTGTTGCTGCCATTGACCATAACTACAGCACATCTGCATTTCGGGGTATGTAGAAATTACTCTCTTATATCTCTCTTATACACTCTTTATGATCAGCATTTCAAAGTGTAATTTAATTTTGATATTATATAATGTCTGTAAAAATCCAATGTGTGTATATCAAACAGAACACAGTCTTTGACCTATCTGCATAACATTTTGAATGTTTTAATTAGTTAGCCTAAGATTTTTTTTGTTTTGTTTTTTTTTTGCAAAGTTTGAAGTCAGGATAAGATATGTTTCAGGATGAAAACGTAAAGGTCTTTGTACTGAGGATTTCAGCATTAACCTTTTACCACAGTCATAAACAAACAGTAGCACTGGCACTAAAACTTTATTTGTGTTGGTTATTATAATGCACACCTTGTGAGATTTTACAGAGTTAAATGAACAAACAAAACAGAACAAACAATTATTATTCACTTTGGAATCCATTTATTTCAAAACCTGGCTCACTTAATGTCTCGTAAAGAAACCATTGTGTCATACTAAACACACAAACCTTTTGCTAAAATGTGAGCACAGGACAAAGGCAAACACATAGCACCATTTTAATACATAACCATCAGTTCAGGTTTTAGGCAAATGCAACAGGTCTGTTGTCTAATTTCTTGGATAATTTTTATTGGTGTTCCATAATAATTGAGATTATCAAAATATTTCCATACAAATAGGTCTTTATGTAAATCCACAAGCTACAGACATGTTTTCTAAATTAGTCATCCTTTTCCATTCTGCATGACTCTTGGGGCAATGAGAAAATGAGTATAAAGGCAGACAATTTTTGAAATAGAAAGATTGAGGTTTTCTCGAGTGTGTTTATCACGTTGAGGCAATCAAGAAGCCAGAGAAAGAACAGTGAACATTATCATCAGCATAAATGCCATTGGACTGGTCATCTGGAACCTGGATGTACACTGTGTCATGGGAATCCAGCATGAGGACAGCACTGCCAGACATCTGGTCAAGGAAACCTTTGTTGTACTCATCATAAGAGAACAGGACTGGATCTCTGTTTTTGTAAAGTGCTACCAATGCATTTGCTCCATTGACATGCATATGGAAAGAAAAGTAGTAAAGTCCTGGAACCTGACAGGTGAATATGCCAGTGCTGGGATCATAGTGGTTCTCTCCATTGTAAACAACCTGATTGAATGCAATTGGTGTTCCAGCATTAGGATAAGCTGTGGTAAGAAGAGCTGTGAATGCTGACATGGGTGCCTTCATCATCTCGTGACTAACAGGCATTACCATCTCATGGGATTTAATTGGCATGCTTTTCTCATGGTGATAAATAATCTCGCCTGGGGGTCCAGGAGGCCCAGGAGGTCCTTGTGGACCTGGGAGACCATCATGACCTCTGCCACCAGGGATACCAGGAGGACCCTGAGGTCCAGAAATTCCCTTGGCTGTGAGCCCTGCTGGGCCAGGGGGGCCTGGAAGTCCTGGATGACCCTTAAACCCTGGTGTACCAGCAGGTCCTACTGGGCCTGTTGGTCCTCTTGCTCCAGGGATACCATTTTCACCCCTTGCACCTTGTGACCCTTGAAGTCCTGGATGTCCCTTTTCTCCTGGTGGCCCCTTGCTACCTGGGATACCTGGTGCACCGGTAAATCCTGATTCGCCCTTGGAACCCTGATGCCCCATATGACCCATTGGACCTGGTGGACCTGCTGCGCCTGGAACACCAGGTTTTCCTGAGAAGCCATGTGCACCTTGCTCACCCTTTGCACCCCTTGGACCTGGTGCGCCAACCAGACCAATGTCACCTTTAGCTCCCTGTGGACCTGCTTCTCCCTGGAATCCCCTAGCACCCTGAGGACCAGGCGGACCTATTGGGCCAATAGCACCTGTCTGACCAGTGTGACCCATTGGCCCTGGTTCTCCCTTTTGGCCTGTTGTACCTGGCGTTCCGGGCACTCCCCGGTCTCCCGGGAGTCCAGATGATCCAGGTTTGCCAGTACCTGGCAGACCTGGAGCGCCTGGCTGTCCTGCGGGTCCTTGAGGACCTTTTTGTCCCATTGACCCAGGCAAACCTGGAGCGCCATTTTGCCCTGAATTTCCTGGTGCTCCTACTCCAGGTGCCCCTGTATGACCCTTTGGGCCTGGTATGCCCATAGGACCCGGTGACCCATCCCTACCTGGCATTCCTGGCTTTCCAGGCTCTCCAGGAAATCCATTTGGTCCAGGTTTTCCAATTCCAGGCTGACCTGACTGGCCAGGAGGCCCCTGATGGCCCATTGGACCTCTGCCACCAGGTGCTCCTGGAATACCATGGCCAGGTTCTCCTTTCAGGCCTGGCTGTCCAGGAATTCCAGGATGACCCTTTAGGCCAGGTTCTCCACGTGGGCCCATTGCTCCTGGAAGACCATGTGGTCCAGGCTTTCCAGGAGAAGAAATGCCAGCAGGTCCAGGGCTTCCAGGTGATCCTGGCGCTCCTCTTGCACCTTGAGGTCCTACAGGCCCTAGATGTCCCTTCTCGCCTGGAATTCCAGGTGCGCCTGGTTTTCCATGTGAACCTGGGCCTCCAGGTTTACCAGGTGAGGAGTAGCCTGCTGGACCTGGTGGTCCAGGTGGACCAGTTGGACCAGGGTGTCCAATGCCGCTCTTTCCAGGAATTCCTGCTTGGCCAGGTGGGCCGGGGGGGCCAGGTTCACCTGGGGAACCTGGAATACCAGGTTCACCAGCAACAGCTAAAAATAAGATACAAATATAATATAATTTAGATGCAAACTTACATCACTTCATTTAAGAAAAAATCTGAAAATATTGAATTGCTTGTAAGACTTTCCATAACATACACTTTTGGCTCAATAACAGATTTTAAGTCTCAGAAATTTGACAAGCTAAATTTTCATGCTTGATGTTCTTAAGAAATTGTTCAGATTTTTTCATCTCACTGATGATTTAGTCACATATGTAAACTTAAAAGAAATATTTTAGAATAAAGAAATATATTAAAGTTTATTTTAAAGAGATCTAATGTATTGTATGTACATTTGTGTGTGTGTGTGTGTGTGTGTGTGTGTGTTTGTACAGGTTTGACTACTTGTGAAGTCCAAAATGTCTTCACGATTTAAAAATACTCTCTCTAATATAGTAAAAACCTGTTGAGTACAGACTACTAAACTGCACTCACTAGTTAAAAAGGCTTATACTTCAGCCAAATCATGTTACTATTTTAATATCTAGTGTTTGGCACAGTTTGTGTGAGAGTTGTCTATGAGGTCGAGGGTCAAGTTAGGCATTTGAAAATGTCATTAACCTGACATAAAAAACGTGGAAGGAATGTGGAACGTTTCATAGTGGAAGTCTATGAGATTATATTAGTCTTCACTAATATAGTGAACAAATGCGTGTGTTATAATGTTTGTAATTTGTGATACCCTTTGGTTAGAGAAGTGATAAGAGACACAGATGGTCAGTATCTGCTTGTACTTGAGCTAAACGTTAACTTTTAAATGTGTGCTATGTACGTCTATTATGATGATTATCATGATATAAAATCACCTGCACGAGTATATTTTGGCATAAGATATCCTGTTTAATAAATTTTATGCAGTCGTAGGTACGTCACAGTTGGGTTGGATTGTTTGACCACCACAGAAAACACAGGGAACAGCCCTTTTTTTTCAATTTGAAAGAGTGCTTGTCCAGAAACTAATGGTATAATTTAACACCACAGTGGTTTATTTTGGGCATGCCTGTTGTATAATGTGGTTACATCTGTTTTGGAGATTGAACGATTTTCTAAAGTAGTAGATTGCATATGCTGTGGTGTATACCAAATGAAGAGTAATTAACTAACCGTATTTGTAGTTATGCTCATTGCACTAAGACTTTATTTAAAGTTAATGTATTCTGGGCATTGCATGCAAATTGGCAATTAAAGAGGAGTTGGATATCTAAAGTGATGTTTGATATATTTGTTGACTGTAGATAGATCCAGATTTGTGTAAATACAGATTATCTGAGCGGCTGAGATAACCTTGTGGCAAAGAGGCTAATCTAATTTTTCAACCTGATTAGTTATTTGCATATATGGATGCATGTATTTTTGGCAAACCAAGCTCCCTTAGTGTAGTGTGTCTTAATGTTGCACCTGCTGCTGTTATCTTATATAAATATTCTGAAGCATTCCACATGACAAAACATTACAGTGATGAAATACAGGAATTGTATATACACCAAAAGTAAACTCACTGTGAGATTTTGTAGGAAAAGGCTGTTTCTTCACATGATAGTATCTTTCAGGGGTGGCCTCAGCCAGTACCACAAGGAGGAGAAGAATGCTTGTTACTCTGAGGTCCATTGTCTGAAGCTAAGCCTGTAAAGAAGATATAAAATGAAAACAATAATGAATAAGTGACAAAGAAAGGACAAACGTCTCCCTCTCATAACACTTAAAATGGGCATTATTAACAAGAATGCAATTTCAGTATATCTGCATAAAATCAACATAAAAACCAAATGACTGAAAAAAAGTATCAGATTCATGTCTAATCAACCAGAAAGCCTCCCCATTCAAATTGCATTCTTATTAATTATGGCCCAGGAACTCACTGACACGCATACAAAGCAGCATCTAAAAGATCATCATCTCCCACCCATTCCAGCAGTACCACATGCTTCCCCAGCAGCATTAAGCTGGAGCAGAGGGCTATAAAGCAGCTGTACCCACCAGCAGGTTGGAGCTCCAGAAGTCAGAGGTGGTCGGGCAGCTGTCCCGGCCAATCTGTATATTTGTAAGTTTCCAGGCAGTCCGTGGAAGTCCTGTTCGCAGGAGTGGATTCTGCTATTTATACCAAATTTGCTTCTCCAGCAGCACCCAAAATCTCCCTCCCTCCTTGTGTGATGTCAGTTTTAATGAAGGGTATGGTGTCCTTTGTGAGTGCCTGCATAATGTGGTAGTTCCTATCACTTTGATCTGTGGTCATGCTTTCTTTTGATCCTTACAGGCAATAATAATAATTAATAATCAAATTGATTTGGGGAACTGCAAGTATTTTGCATAAATATATTTTATAAGATTTTAACTTTGTGCATTTTTGGGCAAATCATTTTATTTTATTTCCATTTTTATGCAAGTATTTTGCATAAAAATATTTTATAAATTTGAACTTTGTGCATTTTTGGGCAAAATCATTTCTCACAGCTGTTTTGTGCAGTAGGTGTGTTTTGATTAATTTTTTTACTTATTTTGCTTTCCCACTGTACCTTAACATTTATTTTGTTAGTGTTCATGAAGTATGGTTATTACATAATGATTTTGCATAACGTTTCAAAAGTAAGATACCTGGTTAAAAATAGTGTAGCCTTTGTCTTTGTATTTCCTATCCTTTTGCCTTTCAGTTTTATTTCTTTAAAGCGTCTCAGGATCAGAATAAATATTTGTAGAAATGTGGTTAATTCTACTGTAGGACAGCAGAGGGCAGAGTTGAAGTCCTTTCTGTCCTCATGTGGGAACTGTTGGGTGCACTAGCCAAAGGGGTCATCAAAGGTTCTTTTTAGGACTTTGATGATAGGAAAGTGTCAGATGAACAACACTGGTCAGTTGAAGTTCTGTGCTTGTAATTATGGTTAATACATAGCTGGCAGTTATGTGTTCCAATCGTTTTCCTGTGCTATGGGTTTGTAGAATTTTCACACTCTTTTAAAAGGTGTAAAACTCACACGTAACACCATCCAAGAATTATTTTATTATTAATTATTTTTTAATAATTTTTTTTTTTTTTACCTTAGTCATTTTTAAATACGAAACATACATAATTACATAATTATTTAGTGGTCTTATGATGATTAAACTGGCAGATGACAATTTTGCACCAGTTTTTTTTTTATTTTTTTTTATTGTTCAGTAAATTCAAGTTTGAAGCATTGGTATTGTTTTAAAACTTTTTTAGTATCTGATTTAGAAGCTGCTTCATTTTACAGCCCATAGCTGATCACCAGAAGAACCATGGTCCTCCTGACAACTTATTTTGATGCCAATATTGGTTGGCTTATCACAATTTAAGCATTCCATTCTAAAAATAATGTTTGTTTGTGTTTTTGTGTGTGTGTGTGTGTGTGTGTTTATGTGTGGGTCAAAGCAGTGTTTGTTTCCTTATTTGTATGGGTTCCATATTTTTAAGGTCTTATACTGACAAAAGCACTGAGACAATTTTTTATTTTTTTTTTCATTTTAAAGTAATATTTTTGAGCTTTTACCTTAAGACAGTATGAGAGAGACAGGAAGCAATGGGAGAGGAGAAAATTGGACCGGATCAGGAAAGGACCTCATCCGGAGCTCAAACCTGGGTCAGGTTATGAAGTATGTCAGAGTGCTGCCCACAAGGCCGTGGCTCTGACCTGAATAAAATACCAAAATCATCATACATAGGAGTGCATGTTATATGATTGATAAATTATTGGCCGAAAATAAATTATAATGACATCATGTTGATAATTTTTACCAAAACTTTGTTCGCTATTTAGTTTAGTTATATTTGCACGGAACAGAGAATCTGTTTAAATTTTATGCGTGACTAGGAGTGTTTTTAGCCAAGCTAACATGTCACGTGGCACTGTGAGGATTTCAGCATCTTTGCACAATGTTACTGTATGTTGTTTTTGGTTATAAGTAATCTGCCATAAAGGGTTAGTTCACCCAAAAATGAAACTTCTGTCATCTGAACACTCACCCTCATGTCGTTCCAAACAAGTAAGACCTTTGTTCATTTTCTAAACACAAATTAAGATATTTTTGTGAAATCCGAGAGCTTTCTGACCCTCCATAGACAGCAAAGGTACTACCATGTTCAAGGCACAGAATGTACTAAGGATATTTTTTGTGCGCAAAGAAAACAAAAATAACAACTTTATTTAACAATTCTTCTCCAAATCCCACCTGCTGCAGGTTGCCGCCATTGTGAAGAGGATCACGATGCTTGCACGTGCTTTCCTCTGCATGTAAATGATGCATGCGCAAGCTGTCCTCCGCTCGTAAACAAGGCACAGCGCATGCACGTTCAACGTAAGCAGCAGCATGCACTTGCGTTGTTTACATGCAGAGGAAAGCACGCGCATGCGTCGTGATACTCTCCACAATGGTGGCACGCCATGGCAGACGGAATGAGGAGGAGAAGAATTGTTGAATGAAGTTGTTATTTTTGTTTTCTTTGCAAACAAAAAGTAATCTCGTAGCTTCGTAAATTTACGGTTGAACCACTAATGTCACATGGACAATTTTAACGATGTCCTTGCTACTTTTCTGAGCCTTGATCGTGGTAGTACCCTTGCTGTCTATGAAGGGTCAGAGAGCTTTCGGATTTCATCAAAAATGTTAATTTGTGTTCGGAAGATGAACGAAGGTCTTACAGGTTTGGAACGACATGAGGGTGAGTAATTGATGACAGAATTTAAATTTTTGGGTGAACTATCCCTATAAGTAACAATATGCCAGTTTCATGATTAACCCTCCGGTGCTGCTCGCTTGGCGGTCAAATTATTAGTTTTTTTTGTTTGTTTTTTTTCCAGTGAAATATATGTACTATATTTTAGTTCAAGAACTCATTAAATCATTGAGTGATTATTCAAATACAAATTAAAATGTCTCCATTTTCTGTGTAATGTCGCCACCTGACTAGTGGATGGTGTGTGAAATTACACAAAAACTGGAAGACTGTCCGAATGTATGTAAGTGGTAGGTTCTTATATAAACGAAAAGAAAAAAAAACTGGAGTGAATCAAGAAGTTATGAACAGATTACTACCATTGTGTGAATGTAATCATATAATCCCCCAAAAATTAACTATAATCTGATTATGAGTATTTTAAATCATAATATCATCTAATTACAAGTATTTCTTTTTTGGAATGATAACATAATCTAGATTACATGTAATGATACTACCTAGCACTGTCCCCGTTATGATTTTTTTAATCCTATTTTGATTATGGAAGTGTCAGTGATGAAAATTTAGTGTCTGTAATCAAGGTCAAGTATGTTTATGTGCACAGACACGTAACGCTTACACCACCACTGCACCAATTTGTCTTAATTGCCTGTCTAAATATTACACCATGTCTGAAGAGTTGATACTGTGTGTGTGTGTGTGTGTGTGGTTGTTTGCTGTTTTATGTTTGTTACATGCTTTTTGGTTTTATTTGTTGTTTCATTGTTACATATGCTTGATTGTTTATTATTCTAATGTTTTAGTGATTCATTATGATAATCGTAAATACTATATAGATAGAATATAGTAGAAATTAACACAATACAATTTCTTCTACAGTATTTTAATATCATATATTTATCATTGAATCAGCTTAATATCTGTAATACAGTTAGACTGGTTCTACTGAGTGGTTCTCAATTCATTAGATTACGACTCCATAGTAAGAATTAAAAGTCAAAACGTAAGTTGTCTGTAGCCCGGTTTCCATCCAAAGTTGCGAATTTAACTTAAGCGCAAAACTAGAATATCACATAAAACATTTGCGAACAAGCATCGTTTCCATCCAATAAGTCAAAGAACAAAATGGTCACTTCCTCATAAACTGGCACTATAAATCACTAAGAAAAGTAGGAGAATATAATATTTCATATATGATAAATTACTTGCGCCTCAGAGCGAGCAGACGAAACAACACAATGAATGCGGTCATTGCTTTCGGAGGTGGATGCTGCTGTTTGGAAATGCAGTCGTGTAAGACATTTCTGGGAGGCAATTATACAGAAATACTTTGATGACAGACTTTGCTTGTGCATTTCCGAATGACCATAACAACATTTCAGATGCTGTGAATGAGATCGGTCCGCTGGTTAGTCAGGTTTTGCCGTCCCATTGCGCAAAGTCACATGACTTTTTTGATGCGCTTGGAGTAATTTATTAGCAAAATGAGTTTCCATCTCTCATTATTCACATCAACCCTTTTTCGCACAAGTCAAAAAGCGTAAAAAAAAGCGTAAAAACTTTTTTGCGAATTAAGGGATTTTTATTCGAAATTTGGCATTTCCATCACTCGTTTCTCATGCGATATTTAAAAATGTGAATTAAAATAGGGTGATGGAAACATAGCTTGTGTCTTTATCGGTTACAATGAGCTGTGAATTATCGGTTATCGTTATCGGCCCTGAAATTCCATATCGGTTCACTCCTATTCAAAAGTGACACTGAAGATTTCCTACATAATTATACCAAAGATTTTGACAGTCTAATCTCTTACTTTGTGTCTGATTCAAGAACCAGAAGCAAACCAGACGGTGTTCCCATAATGAGTTCTGCTGTGGTTTTACCCAGAGACCTCAGGAGTTTGGGTTTTGCCGTCTGGTGAGGTAATCTACCTCCTCTCTGATGTGGTCTTCTGCTGAGCTTCTGTCTTGAGTGGAGAGGTGGTGCTGGAAAAACTTGACGCTCATTTACAGAGCTCCTATATATAGTAAAATACACTACTGTCGCTTTCCATACATTTGTTACGTTGAATCCCAACAGTTGCGTAGATATGTTTGGTTTAGCCTATTGTCTAACTATAACAACCGGATTTACAGAATAAAACCAAAAATGACTCAAACCAGTAGACTGCGCATATAGAAGTGTCTCCTATAAAATGATCTCATAGACCATCTGTTACAAGCACAGAAAATAAAAAGATAAGCTCATGATTTCAAAATTCACAAATCACAAAAAAGTCAGTGAAGCACAAGGGTGATTTATCTGCACAATATTAATAATGAAAATCAGTGTACTGTATGATTTATGTGATGATGTGTTGTTGTCTTATCTTGCACGTTATTACTGTGGTTAAAGCAGAAGCCAGGAGGAGGTTGGGGGGATAGTACACTGTTGGTACACTACCTGCTCACCACCTACTCAACAGTTAAGACGTTTTTGAAGAGCTCTTGCATTTATCAGGATGTGCCTTTTTAATCGGATGTGTATTTGCTACACATGGATTTCAATATTCTTCATTCATAGCAGCCAGCATAGGATTTATTTATTTGTTTATTTTTGCTAAACTAGGAAAAGTGCAGCTGTGTAGAGCATCATCCATCTCTCTGCAGGGTTACACAATGTTACATCTTCCACTGTGTCACAGTTCACTGTCTTTAAACACAGGGCTGCTACACACATGTGACCATGCCCACCCAAGTTAAAGAGGACCCACATGTCCTCAAAACATAGATGTTCATTCATCCTAGGAGCTGTTTGGCATGTTCATATAAACACTTGAGTGGATCTTATGAAACACAAGCAAGACAGAATACATTCTATCAAGCTAGATGAAACTAGATGGTGTACAAATTTTTACATAGATGTTTGTTTTGCTCTTGTTTCATAAACAAGGCCAGCTGAGTACAGTTTTAAGATAATGAGACGTGCGATTACATATATGGATTCTCTAGCAACCTTGAAATTGTTAACCAGATACATGGAGTTTATTTTTGTTCTTGATTTTAATACACTTAGAAATATTCTTTGTAGTAGTTTTGTACCTTTCTATCTTTAAGAGAAGTAATGGAGTTAAATTGTCTTTGTCAATTATTTATTTTTATTTAGGCTATTACTTTTATTTCTGTAGACCTGCTATATTAGTATTTTGGAAAAGTCAACATTGTCCAGGTCGGTTTTTAAAGGTGATTTAAAAAATTTAAGCTAATGTTTTGTTTTGCTTTGTTTTCATTTTCCTCCTGTTTTAAACCAACCCCTCCAGCACAACCGGAGACTGCAAAACTGAAAACTTTTCGGACAAAAGATTGATTGGAGGTATGTTGGGTTAGTGTCAAGAACACTTAAAGATAGTGTTGACGTGTCTTGTTTCCCAAAATGGATACTTCACATGTCCAGCAACCATTACTGGGCTGTTGGATGTGCCAAGGTTGTTGCTGGCTGATGCGCTGTTATTGTATCCTGGGACAATTAACTGTGTGGAGTACTTGAATACATGTGGAAGTTTTCATTAACCTCCAGATGTGTCAACAACATGCTTACTAACATTTTAGCTTCTGTGTTTGTGTTTAAGTTTGGGTTGTCAGTATCAGTTTTCCTATGACAGGTGTCCAGTCACGGGGTAGTTGTCTGGCCGTTGCCATTTGGTCTTTCTATATGGAAATGTTACGGGGACCGTAATAGGGAGTTGGAGAAGCAGACATGGACCCTTAATGAGAGGCTGTTCAGTTGAGTCAGGCCACCATGGAAAGAGCTCACCGATGTGAGGGTCACTATGAAGGCTTGAATTATTCTTCCTTGAATAAACCAATAGCTGGCTAACCAAAATGCTGTAATTGCCATAGACTCTAAAATGGTCCTGTAATAACCATTGGTAAAGGCGTTGGTTGTGTGGTGAATCCAATGTCAATTTTAGCAGAATTTAAGGAGTAAGTCTACGTCATTTTCTAAAATTTGTCTCAAATTCTCTCTCTGACTCTGGCTGCCTTCACACAGCAGCAGAATAAGGTGGCCGGTCTGGTTTGGTTTATTCTAAATAAAGTTCCGTTTATACTTGGTTACTTTTGAGAGTGAGAACTGAAGTCACTACATTTTTGGAAAACAGGTTCAGTTGATACTGAATATATAGTATGTGTTGTGTTGAACAGAACAACAATTAGTTGTCGTGACACATGACCAGGGCTTAAAGGGGTCATCGGATGCGACATGCACTTTTACAAGTTGTTTGAACTGAAATGTGTGTTGGCAGTGTGTGTACACAACCACCCTATAATGATAAAAATCCACCCAGTGGTTTTTTTTAATCTACTAAAATCATTTCCCCTTTCTGAAATTGAGCTGATCTCAGATGCCTTTCTGTGTGATGTCACACAGACAAAGCCCCTCCCACAATAGTTTGATTGACAGTAGCGTTTCAGCACAGTCTGGACTGGTGTCTTACCTTAGACCCGCCCTGAGTGAGCTGTCATCAGTCCGCCATTGTTTCAGCGCCGGAGCAGATGTAGACAAGAATGACTCCTAAGCGATTGAGGTGTTCTGTTGTTGGATGTAATAATGAACATAGCAGACGTCATTTACTCCCGACATCTGAGCTGTTGAAGACGCAGTGGATTACGTTTGTTTTTGAAGAGAATGCGCCCCCGATCTACATTAATGCGTCTATGTTTGCTCGAATCATTCGTGATCCAGCTTCACCTACAGAAGT
>NW_015554129.1:46019-46543 GCF_001515605.1 Sinocyclocheilus anshuiensis
TCCGCGGGTTAGTCAGGTTTTGCCGTCCCATTGCGCAAAGTCACATGACTTTTTTGATGCGCTTGGAGTAATTTATTAGCAAAATGAGTTTCCATCTCTCATTATTCACATCAACCCTTTTTCGCACAAGTCAAAAAGCGTAAAAAAAAGCGTAAAAACTTTTTTGCGAATTAAGGGATTTTTATTCGAAATTTGGCATTTCCATCACTCGTTTCTCATGCGATACTTCAAAATGCGCATTAAAATAGGGTGATGGAAACAGCTAATGTAAGCAACTTATCAACTTGTCATTTTTCTGTTGGCAATCCAACTTTCAGAGTCATTTCAACCTTTAAAGTGCTTAATTTCTGTAGTACCCTTAAATAGTAGTATAATACAAAAAAGCAGTGCTTAAAGCAGTGCAGAGGTGTAGTAACCGCTGACACGAAACATCTGTTCAACATATCATTGCACAACAAAGAATACTGTTATTTTCACTGTACAGTATTGTTCTGTCATGTCAGTAATTATATATTCTACAAGGA
>NW_015554129.1:46626-56773 GCF_001515605.1 Sinocyclocheilus anshuiensis
GAGGCTCCCTCCGTCCATCTGGACTCCCCTCTGATCCGTCCTGCCTCCCTCTGCCGTGTGTGTTTGTTTGTGTGTGTGTCTGTTTGTTTGTGTATCTGTGAGTAAGGGCTAGCCTTTCGCTCCTGCATGGCTGTTTGTTTTGTGCAACGAGAGCTAACAAGTTTATTATTCTCTCATATTAAGCGGTTCTTGCTAAGGCAAATATCACTTTTGCTCAAACCTTTAAGTAGGAAACTTTGGTGCACAATAGCTGGGTTTCCATCCAAAGTTGCGAATTTAACTTATGCGCAAAATTGGAGTACCGCATAAAACATTTGCGAATAAGCACCGTTTCAATCCAACGAGTCAAAGAGAACGAAATCATCACTTCCTATAAACTGGCACTATAAATCACTAAGAAAAGTAGGAGAATATAATATTTCATATATGATAAATTACTTGCGCCTCAGAGCGAGCAGACGAAACAACACAATGAATGCGGTCATTGCTTTCGGAGGTGGATGCTGCTGTTTGGAAATGCAGTCGTGTAAGACATTTCTGGGAGGCAATTATACAGAAATACTTTGATGACAGACTTTGCTTGTGCATTTCCGAATGACCATAACAACATTTCAGATGCTGTGAATGAGATCGGTCCGCTGGTTAGTCAGGTTTTGCCGTCCCATTGCGCAAAGTCACATGACTTTTTTGATGCGCTTGGAGTAATTTATTAGCAAAATGAGTTTCCATCTCTCATTATTCACATCAACCCTTTTTCGCACAAGTCAAAAAGCGTAAAAAAAAGCGTAAAAACTTTTTTGCGAATTAAGGGATTTTTATTCGAAATTTGGCATTTCCATCACTCGTTTCTCATGCGATATTTAAAAATGTGAATTAAAATAGGGTGATGGAAACATAGCTTGTGTCTTTATCGGTTACAATGAGCTGTGAATTATCGGTTATCGTTATCGGCCCTGAAATTCCATATCGGTTCACTCCTATTCAAAAGTGACACTGAAGATTTCCTACATAATTATACCAAAGATTTTGACAGTCTAATCTCTTACTTTGTGTCTGATTCAAGAACCAGAAGCAAACCAGACGGTGTTCCCATAATGAGTTCTGCTGTGGTTTTACCCAGAGACCTCAGGAGTTTGGGTTTTGCCGTCTGGTGAGGTAATCTACCTCCTCTCTGATGTGGTCTTCTGCTGAGCTTCTGTCTTGAGTGGAGAGGTGGTGCTGGAAAAACTTGACGCTCATTTACAGAGCTCCTATATATAGTAAAATACACTACTGTCGCTTTCCATACATTTGTTACGTTGAATCCCAACAGTTGCGTAGATATGTTTGGTTTAGCCTATTGTCTAACTATAACAACCGGATTTACAGAATAAAACCAAAAATGACTCAAACCAGTAGACTGCGCATATAGAAGTGTCTCCTATAAAATGATCTCATAGACCATCTGTTACAAGCACAGAAAATAAAAAGATAAGCTCATGATTTCAAAATTCACAAATCACAAAAAAGTCAGTGAAGCACAAGGGTGATTTATCTGCACAATATTAATAATGAAAATCAGTGTACTGTATGATTTATGTGATGATGTGTTGTTGTCTTATCTTGCACGTTATTACTGTGGTTAAAGCAGAAGCCAGGAGGAGGTTGGGGGGATAGTACACTGTTGGTACACTACCTGCTCACCACCTACTCAACAGTTAAGACGTTTTTGAAGAGCTCTTGCATTTATCAGGATGTGCCTTTTTAATCGGATGTGTATTTGCTACACATGGATTTCAATATTCTTCATTCATAGCAGCCAGCATAGGATTTATTTATTTGTTTATTTTTGCTAAACTAGGAAAAGTGCAGCTGTGTAGAGCATCATCCATCTCTCTGCAGGGTTACACAATGTTACATCTTCCACTGTGTCACAGTTCACTGTCTTTAAACACAGGGCTGCTACACACATGTGACCATGCCCACCCAAGTTAAAGAGGACCCACATGTCCTCAAAACATAGATGTTCATTCATCCTAGGAGCTGTTTGGCATGTTCATATAAACACTTGAGTGGATCTTATGAAACACAAGCAAGACAGAATACATTCTATCAAGCTAGATGAAACTAGATGGTGTACAAATTTTTACATAGATGTTTGTTTTGCTCTTGTTTCATAAACAAGGCCAGCTGAGTACAGTTTTAAGATAATGAGACGTGCGATTACATATATGGATTCTCTAGCAACCTTGAAATTGTTAACCAGATACATGGAGTTTATTTTTGTTCTTGATTTTAATACACTTAGAAATATTCTTTGTAGTAGTTTTGTACCTTTCTATCTTTAAGAGAAGTAATGGAGTTAAATTGTCTTTGTCAATTATTTATTTTTATTTAGGCTATTACTTTTATTTCTGTAGACCTGCTATATTAGTATTTTGGAAAAGTCAACATTGTCCAGGTCGGTTTTTAAAGGTGATTTAAAAAATTTAAGCTAATGTTTTGTTTTGCTTTGTTTTCATTTTCCTCCTGTTTTAAACCAACCCCTCCAGCACAACCGGAGACTGCAAAACTGAAAACTTTTCGGACAAAAGATTGATTGGAGGTATGTTGGGTTAGTGTCAAGAACACTTAAAGATAGTGTTGACGTGTCTTGTTTCCCAAAATGGATACTTCACATGTCCAGCAACCATTACTGGGCTGTTGGATGTGCCAAGGTTGTTGCTGGCTGATGCGCTGTTATTGTATCCTGGGACAATTAACTGTGTGGAGTACTTGAATACATGTGGAAGTTTTCATTAACCTCCAGATGTGTCAACAACATGCTTACTAACATTTTAGCTTCTGTGTTTGTGTTTAAGTTTGGGTTGTCAGTATCAGTTTTCCTATGACAGGTGTCCAGTCACGGGGTAGTTGTCTGGCCGTTGCCATTTGGTCTTTCTATATGGAAATGTTACGGGGACCGTAATAGGGAGTTGGAGAAGCAGACATGGACCCTTAATGAGAGGCTGTTCAGTTGAGTCAGGCCACCATGGAAAGAGCTCACCGATGTGAGGGTCACTATGAAGGCTTGAATTATTCTTCCTTGAATAAACCAATAGCTGGCTAACCAAAATGCTGTAATTGCCATAGACTCTAAAATGGTCCTGTAATAACCATTGGTAAAGGCGTTGGTTGTGTGGTGAATCCAATGTCAATTTTAGCAGAATTTAAGGAGTAAGTCTACGTCATTTTCTAAAATTTGTCTCAAATTCTCTCTCTGACTCTGGCTGCCTTCACACAGCAGCAGAATAAGGTGGCCGGTCTGGTTTGGTTTATTCTAAATAAAGTTCCGTTTATACTTGGTTACTTTTGAGAGTGAGAACTGAAGTCACTACATTTTTGGAAAACAGGTTCAGTTGATACTGAATATATAGTATGTGTTGTGTTGAACAGAACAACAATTAGTTGTCGTGACACATGACCAGGGCTTAAAGGGGTCATCGGATGCGACATGCACTTTTACAAGTTGTTTGAACTGAAATGTGTGTTGGCAGTGTGTGTACACAACCACCCTATAATGATAAAAATCCACCCAGTGGTTTTTTTTAATCTACTAAAATCATTTCCCCTTTCTGAAATTGAGCTGATCTCAGATGCCTTTCTGTGTGATGTCACACAGACAAAGCCCCTCCCACAATAGTTTGATTGACAGTAGCGTTTCAGCACAGTCTGGACTGGTGTCTTACCTTAGACCCGCCCTGAGTGAGCTGTCATCAGTCCGCCATTGTTTCAGCGCCGGAGCAGATGTAGACAAGAATGACTCCTAAGCGATTGAGGTGTTCTGTTGTTGGATGTAATAATGAACATAGCAGACGTCATTTACTCCCGACATCTGAGCAGCTGAAGACGCAGTGGATTACGTTTGTTTTTGAAGAGAATGCGCCCCCGATCTACATAAATGCGTCTATGTTCGCGTGAATCATTCATGATCCAGCTTCACCTACAGAAGAAGTGAGTATAAGGGTTTTTTATGAATCTTTGCAAAAAGACGCAGTGGATTATGTTTGTTTTTGAAGGGAATGCGCCCCCAATTTGCCTAAATGAAACCAATGTTCACGCGAATCATTCGTGATCCAGCTTCTCCTACAGAAGAAGTGAGTATAAGGTTTTTTTATGAATCTTTGCAAATCACCTTTCCTAACAACGTGCTAGTTAGCAAGTTTCACGATGAATGCGGCTAAAGTTTACCGTCTCTCAGAGAGCGGCTTGGAAGAGTGGGGTGGGGCGAGCAGAGCTCATTTGCATTTAAAGCGGTATGCAAGAAAATGGCTTGCTCTGAAAAGAGATGTTTTTGGCAAGGTAAAAAGGGTGTTGTTTTACACTACCATTGAGAAACTTTAATCAAAGTATGTTATAGACTTTTCATTAAGACCCTAAAGAATCATATCAACTTGTGGAAAATGGGCATCCGATGACTCCTTTAAAAACGAAAAATAACAGTTCAATCGGTTCACTCTGAGCGGAATCAGTATTTTAACTTTTTTGTTCATGCATTCCTTCTGTGTTATTACCATTCCAAAACTGGTTTGAGTAGAAAAAATACCAGTTAATGACGTTATTTATAATAACTTTTTTGGTCTATGATAATAATAAAAAATAAATAAATAATAGAATTTTCTATACTCAGAAAAAAAAATCATGAAGAGAGACTTGGTGCCAGCACAAACTGACTTTTAGTGTTAGAATAGTACTTTCAGGATTTACTCAAATCTGGCTGAGTCTGTGTTCTTTAATGTGCGTATTGTCAGTAAATCACACGCAGAATTTCCCCTCCCATCGGCGCTTTTATGAAATTGCTCTGTAACGCTAATTTGTCCTGTTTAGTAAATCTGGCCACTAATCTGGTATCTTACATCTAGTCATAGTCAATATAGCATCAATTCTATAACAAGATTTTGGCCAAATGCATTAAATGAAAGAAAAAATATATAAGTCGCGTACATCACATTTTATTATTACATTCAGAAATATTGTAGGCTAAAATATCGGTACATAAAGCAAAATGTTTGCAAACATCATAAACACAGCTATAGGCTATTTTAGTTACCTTCTCTCCACAAATAAATACTCTAAAGTTCCAAATGTTTCCATATTTGTGATGTATCTGGATGCTAAAATATTATTTATGTAAACTATAGGCTTTGTACTTGACATGCATTATCGACATAAAACATCATCCTTCACATAGGCTATAACAGCACAGTGAGGCAGTGGTAGCGCTGAATGGCACAGATTGTACAGACTATTTAAATTTAGCAAATTTAAATTTAGCTTTTTATATGTTTGGTTGACTATTTTATTTTGATAATGAATAACAGGCTGCAATGTCAAGTTAAAATATGTTTTGTGTGCATGTGAGATGCCAGCGCAATCACTTGTTTTCCTTTCTATGAGAGGAAACTGTCTGTTACTGTGTAATTGTATGGTCATACAGATATAAGCAAAACTTCATTCAAGATTATAAAACTTTGGCAAAATAAAGAAAACAAGCAGGATGCCAGTTTCTGCCATCTTGGTTTCCTATCCGTTAACTTTGGAGCGCGTCACAATGAACTGAAACTCAGCACAATTTTTTCTTTCGTTTTGTTAATCTGTTAATGATTTAAGTAAACTATATTTCATGTATAGTCCTATATATTCCTTTTTGTGTTTTTTTTTTATTCAGTTTTCTCCGTTCACAGAAGCGCTGCAGGTGCTTGATGTGACCTTGTGTGAATCCATGCTCTACACTATTCTGCAGTTTTCGCTGGTTTTAAAACACACAAGCTGCATATTACCTGCCATTCCTTTTCACTTATATGTAGGCCTAATGCTTGATGGTTCGTGACATATCTTCAGAAAAACTGATTGCCATTGTGACTTACCTATGATGAATTTACTTCTGATCGTGGGAATTTCACTTGTTAGATGCGTCAATGTCACATTTGCATACACCGTACTATTGGAATTTGTGATTGAATTTGTGGATTGATTGCAAAATTAAAATAGGCTACTAAACAGAACCAATAAAATAACGTTATTGACCAGTTAATAGCCATTTCAAATTAGCGTTTCTGTTCGGAACTATTAAATTTGATTTGTTCCTGTCAAAATGTCATTTGTTTTTTGTTTACATTTCATTCAATTTCATATAGCACAAAATTAAGAGTTGTTAAATGCCCGGGCAAGAAGATAAGACTTTAACTTAGATTTAAGCTCATGTACAGAGGACAGGGATCTCAGATATAAGGGAAGGCTATTCCGGAGTCTAGGTCTAATAACTGCCAATGCACGATCCCCTCTTGAACAACCGTGTTCGAGGCTGAACCAGAGAGTAACTGTTTGTGGACTGTAGACACCTGCCTGGCGTGTTCAGATTTAAAATTTAGACAAGTATGAGGGTGCAAGACCATTTAGAGATTTAAAAACAAAGATCAATATTTTGAAATCAACTCTATGATGTACCGGCAACCAGTTTAGGGCCATTAAAGTAGGAGTAATCTTACCATTTGAAGCCTTGTAATAGAGGACTGGGAAATTCCAGCTTATAAAGAATTACAATAGACCGAAAAGGCTTTACTCTAGATAGAAGATTCAGATGGAAAATCTTCACTTAACTACTGTGTTTGTATGTTAATCAAACTGAAAAGAAGAATCCGGAATAATTTCCAGACTTTTCACAGTCGGTTTGATGTAGGAATGCAGATTTTCAACATTAACAATAGTTTTTTCTTTCCCCACAGAGGGCCCCAACACAATTGCTTCCGTTTTACTCGCATTTAGGTGTAGAAAATTTGAGAACATCCAGGATCTTATATAATTTAGAGAAGCAAGCAAGGTTTCTAAGCCTTTCCTGTCAGTGTGCTTCAAAGGCAGATGCGAGTGTCATCTGCATACAAGTAGAAAGACTCCATGCCTCCTAATAATCAAACCTAGAGGTAACATACATAATGAAAACAGAGTTGGGGCCAAGATGGAACCTTGGGGAACACCACAGATATGAGGAGCTACAGATGAGACAGATCCTCCAATGTCAACTGTAAATGTCCTGTCAGTAAGAAAAGATATAGTCTAAGAGTCCCCGGAGTCGACAGATAGCAAAATGTCATTCAATACTCTTAATAGTGCAGATTCAGTACAGTGGTTTGTCCTAAAACTGGACTGGAATTAATCAAGGATACTATTCACATCTAGGAAACTCTGTAACTGCAGTAGCACAGTTTTCTCAAGGATCTTAGCTATAAAAGGTACATTTTTATATAAAATATTCAGTACAGTGGTTTGTCATAAAACTGGACTGGAATTTATCAAGGATACTATTCACATCTAGGAAAATCTGTAACTGCAGTAGCACAGTTTTCTCAAGGATCTTAGCTATAAAAGGTAAATTTGAAATCGGTCGAAAATTTGATAAATCAGTGGTGTCCAAATTTGGTCTTTTCAATATTGGTCTCGCCATGGCATGTTTACAGAGAGCAGGAACAGAGCCTGAGTGAAGGTTTTAGTTAGAAGGTTTTGCCCCCACACTGTCAAATATGTTTTTTAAAAATGGGAAGATTTTAGAGGTAGTAGGAGAAGAGGTAGTAGGCTTCAAATTGGTAACTATGTCTGTTAGAAAAGACTCAAGGGAGTTTAAAAACCTGGTGGCCATAGAATGTGACCCGTGCTGGCAAAATAAGTCGTAATGCGCAGTCTAATTTTGAGCTACAGGCAAAAAAAGTGAAAAATGTCAGTTTTGGTCAAATCTTGACTTGATTTGGTCGAATGTCAGAATTTGGTCGAGTTTTGAGGTTTACACAAAAGTGAGTTCATTAAGCACTCTTCTAGCGATCCCAATGCTCCAAATAGTAATTAAACATCTAAAATGATCTTTATTTGTACGTTTTCTGAGAGGAGTACCTTTTTGTCTGCTCACTTCTGGATGACTGCTGCTTCTCACCACAAGCTGTAGGTCTGTTGTTGTAAAGCACAGCATTCCAGCTTTGTGCATATTCATATCGAATTTTCGATAACTTGAGTCCAAACCAGTGAAATATGATTTTCAAACCCATGCTGATGAAAACAAAACAATGAGATAAGTGATTTATCACAATGAGATATAAGTTAGCTATAAGATAATCATTAATTATTAATGAGATATAAGTTATATAAGTTCTAACAATGAGATAGAACCAGTGCAGAGGCCTGCCACATGCAATGCAATCAGCCATGCAATCAGCCATGCAATCAGCCATGCTGTTTAAAAAAAATGTGCGATGCAGTGACTAAAGATGGTAGTCTGATGCATTCTCACATTTAAAATGCTCAACCCAGGTCAAGTCATGAGTATTTATGTTTCATATTCTTGTAATATGTGATAATAATGTTACCCATTTAAAGAACAGCTTGTCTTGCTCTTCCTCATTAGCTGCATTTACATATTCCTGACTGTGCCACCCAAATTATCCTGAATAGGCTTTCTTGGACCATAACTGTAAAAATAATATGGTCTCTTCTTCATTCCCCTAACACAGAAGTGATATACAGCAAGTGAAAGTTTTTGTGACTATACAAATCATGTATTTATTTAGGCAGGTGCTGTTTAGTTTAAGATTGATTGTTTGCTGCTAAACCTATGTTTTTACATGTTTACACTTCATTGTTTCACCCTGTATACCTATTTGTTACCTGTCTATGCGGTGAATATTTGATCTGTTCCGGTCTGCTGTTTTATGTAAACTGGACAAACTGCTGTTATAAAAAAGGACAATTTAAGAAAAACAGCACCTTTATCTGCTTTCACATATAAATGATGTTGCATTGGAAAATTAAAGGGATAGTTTTCCCCAAAATGAAAATTCTGTCATCATTTACCCTCATGATGGTCTAAACCTGTAAGACTTCCATTCATCTTCAGAACACAAATACAAGATATTTTTAATGACATTGATGAGATTTCTGTGCCTCCATTGACAGTAGGCATGGGACGATAACCGGTTTCAAGGTATACCGCGGTTTGGAAAAGCCACGGTTTCAAAACCACAAAAAATTTTCCGTTATACCGTTCCTGTGGTATGCGCAGTTTTTTTATGTGTCGTCAAAGACGGAAAGTGCAGGACTCCCTCAGTTGTGTGCAGCGAAGAGCGTAACAAGTCACACGACCCCTCCCCCTCCGGTTGATGCGAGCGGAGTCACCTGTGTGTAGGATAGAGGTCTGCAAGTCCGTCGGGGCCCGACACGCTGAGTCCATTCGGGTCGGGCTCGTGTTTGTGTGCTCCTCCATGTCCTGTAAAGCGCGCATTAGCTCTCCACACAAACGATTAGATATGCGTCTTAATAGCGCACATTTATATAGGTAAAACATTTAAACTAACATTGTAATATGCTTGAACTGTTTTATATCTATAGATTTTATTTTAGGCAAGTCGTGATTATTTGAGAAGGCTAAATTGATCAAACATAGGCTATGATCAACTCACTGTCTGCCGCTGGCCGCTTGATCGTTATTTAAAAAAAACAAAAACTTACATTTAACGAACAAAAAAAAGCTCCAAACGTTTTTCTAAATTAACTTAATAAAAAAACTAAACGAAATATAATCACTTTGGCATTACATACAAAACTGAACTATTTGAATAGCTGAAACAGTAGTATAAGCTGTTTTGGGAGAAGGGGGAAGAAAAAGACAGGCTCGGGTCGGGCTCGGGCCAAGAATTCTGATAAGCTGTCGGACCCAGGCCGGGCCAGGACCTGAGCGTCTCGGGCCAGGGCCGGGCTAGGGCCTATATTTGAGGCCCGTGCAGGGCTCTAGTGTAGGATGGCCGAAGGAGATGAATCCCTGGAACTTTTTCCCCTGTCGAAAAAGACGAAGTCTGTCGTATGGGAATTTTTCGGGTAACGTAGACTAACCATGTTCCGTACACAACGGTGTTCCATACAGATGACGTTTTAGCTCCGATCGCTAAATAAATACTTCCAAGTCGAACATAGCACTCTCAGTTCTCAGACTTGCATTCTCAGACACTTGCGCTTCCGCTAGCGATGTCACTTGCAGGCTTTAGGCTTTATTTTGTTCTATTTTTTATTACTTTTTGTTTGAATCTCTCAACATTTTACAACAGTAGCCAGGTGGTGAAGACAAGAAAAAAGAAACTAAATTACGAAGTCA
>NW_015554129.1:57865-58139 GCF_001515605.1 Sinocyclocheilus anshuiensis
CTGTACGGAGTTGATCCTTTTAAAATCACTTAATGCATTTCAAAATACATGTTCATATTTGTTGGTCTGTATATACTTTTGAGTCAACAGCAAGACATATAGGCTACTGCATTGTCTTTATCATAGTCCGTTATTATACAACATTAAGTGTTTTGCTGTATGGGAGGACAAGTGAAAGTTTGCGCATTGTGTTCATAGCCATCTGCCTGCCTTGTAGTACATTAAATAATAACTATATATCGAATTTGATCTTTTAATTGCACTTAATGTATCT
>NW_015554129.1:58497-78113 GCF_001515605.1 Sinocyclocheilus anshuiensis
AAAAATAAAAGACTGCAAGTGACGTCGCTAGCGGAAGCGCAAGTGTCTGAGAGTGCTAGTCTGAGCGTGCAAGTGCAAGGCTGCAGCTAGACCCTCTTGCTTTCACCCCCGATCAAGACAGACCCACCCGCCGTTTGTTTCAGTGTTGAAATAAATACTATTTGGCTTGCTACCAAGGCAGATAACATGGCTAATTAACTAGCTAACGTCAACTAGTTTCCTCCCTCACGTTACTTCACAGAGTGAGGAATAGCAGTCTAAAGTATGTACTGTAGCCTACTTTTCTGCGATTTAGTACAATAATTAAATTTAGCTGGTATCACGTCTATACTTTTAAGCCTCCTGCAATCTCATACTGGCCCATGCCTAATTGACAGTCTATGGAACTACCACTTTGAAGCTTCAAAAAGTTTATAAAGAGATCGAAAAGCCCCGTGAATTGAGCTGAGCATTTTAGTCCAAATTAAGGAGTTCTGAGCTGTTAGGCCAGTCGTGGTTCTGTTCTAGAGCTCTGCACAGCTGTCACCCTGTTTTCCTCTCTATTTAAAGCCAAATGTTCCACCCCCAATCATATGTGTGGAGAACACGTATAATTGTGGCATGCTTTGTTGACATCCTTATTTTCTACTTCTGATTACATTGAAGGATTTTCTGCGAGAGGATGATGAGTCATGACAGTCTGCCATGTTGTCTAAGGAGTGGTTTGATGTTGCTGAACATTAAGACAATTATGTTTCCTGCTGTGTGTTCTCTGTTTTTGGTGCATCCTTACATTCCTCAAAAATCATTACCTACAGTGTTTGTTTCTACTTCAGTTTGGCTGCACCAAATATTTCTAAAAAGACATTTGCATTTGACTGGTTACAGTGGTGAACAATAGGAACAAGCTTGGAAACCATTGGGTTGCTTGCATCCTTACAAACATTAATGGTACCTTTTCCTCACACACATATCCGTAGGTGTACATATACGTATACATTGTGTGAAATAGTTGCACACACATCTTTTGCTTTATTTATACTCGCATATACTTAGTTAGACTGTGTAAGATTAGAAACAAATTTGTTTAATTTGGAGATTTTAAGAATATTTTTGTTTACTTTTATACAGTAAACTGTTTTGGTGTGTTGTTGTTGTCTCACCACCTGATGTCAAGTGTGAAATCTATTTGGGATTACTAGGATTTTATTTATTTTTTTATCGTAAAATACAGTAACAGTAATAGTGAAATATCATTACAACTCCAAATAACCGTTGTCTATTTTTAAAAATGTCCTTGATTTTTCAATGAACTTTTCAACTGTACTTTTCTGTCAGTCTTAAACTGAAGTGATCATGTGAACAAAACATATGTTGACATGGCAACTTTCCCACTGTTTATGTTTTGATGCATGTTAAACTTGTCAGATGAAGCCATGGAACCATGATGAAATCCTTTTTATGACTGAAGTAATTTTACAGTGGAAAGTTCGACTTGTTGGTCTCCACTTTGTCTGGATTCATTAGAGAAAGAAAGAGAAGAGAACCCCAAACCGCTCCTACATAAATGCAACTCAACTATAGCGCTGTTAAATGAACTGTACTGACACACTAATGACTAGGGTTGCAAACCATCCCATATTGAAATATAAAATGCTGTGTCCCTTATTAAATCACTATGCAACTTTATTTTGTAAACTTAGAAATGTAGGTGTGCGGGTTTTGCTTAAAACATTTATAACCTCCATTATATTATAAAATAACACAGTTTAAAGGCCCTTCAAGCTAAATGTTATTTCCTGTATTGATGTGTTGCCCTTAAAACAGGTTTAGATATATTTAGTCTGATTTCTTTTTTTTTAAATAGCATTTTTGATTTAGTCGTTTTAAATTTCAAATGGTTTTAACATAGTGTACATACATTCAACATAGTTGTTATCTCAGCATTTAAAATTCTAACTGTAGTTGGCACAAATGACATCTGATACACATTTTTACTTGCCCGAGGTTGTCTAAAATAGCAACAACTGGAACTGACAGTGCAAAGGGTGTAGTGAATCCTCTATAATAACTAAAGCTTTTTGTTTAACTTTAGCTGTATAAATATAATTTAATTGTTTTTGAGTCTTTCCTACAATTGCACTAGCTTTATTAACCACCCTGAACAATTTTTGCTTTGCTTTAACACTCACATTTCCATACCACATAACCATATTGAAAGACATAATACCCTCCACAAGACGAAACCATCTCTAAAATATATACCATATTTATTTTTTTATCTGATTAATTGAAGAAATAATTGGCAGATTAACCAATTATTAGAATAATAATTGCAGCCCTGGCTTTAGTTATGTTACTTTAGTTTTCAGGCCAGTTAGAGAAGTGAACTAATGGCAAGGTCCCTCAGTTCAACATGGCGGTAATTGGCTCTGGGTGGGAACATACAAAGCATTAAAGTTAAAGGGATAGTTCACCCAAAAATGAAAATTCTGTCATCATTTACTCACCCTCATGTCGTTCCAAACCTGTATGGTAAATACTTGTTGATGTTGTTTGGGCTGTAGTCTCTTTAGTACTGGCTATGAGATAAGTATGCCAGCTTTGTTATTCTTCGATCAAACACAGGCTGAGGACCTAGTGTTTAAAATCAAAGGAAAGCAGGAACAAAGTCCTTCATTTTTGCAAACATATTTGGCAATATTTGTTTGTGGGGTGGGTACAGTGATTGTTTATTTGGTCAAATAGGCCATGTTTGAATGCGTTTATGTATTGATATAGGCTCAATCATTGTGTGTCATGCAATAACTGGGCCTTGACACTGGGCACAGATTTCAAAGCAGGCCATTTTGTGACCAAAGTCATTTTTGCATATTTTAATGGCCTCTTAACTTCAGTGCTGCTTTAATCCTGACTGAAACACTGGACAAAGATTAATCTAAGATTAATCTAAAATATGTCTCTTTCTGTAATACCTTCTACTGTTCATACAAGGCTCCACTGGGCCTCAGGTCTGTTTTGATGGCATCATTTCCATGCTTGAATGTTTTGGTCTTTTTTTTTTCTTTCGTTTTTTTGGTAAAAGCATAGGGGAGAACTCTTTCCAGCAACCATGCTTGGCAATTAGAATGTCTAAATGTACTGTTAAAGTTAGAGAATTTGTTACATACGTTTTGTCAGTGTTCCATGCCATTATAAACACCTTTTAAAACATTTTCCCCCCATTTGAACAAATAAAATATAATTCAAGTGATCAAATGCTTCTTTAAATCTCCGGACATCATATATATATATGTGGAATGGTCAACATCAAGCCTAAGTACAGTACAAGTACTAGTGGAAGAGTTACATTTGCACATTGGGCAAAGATCTTTGTCAGCCACTTTCAGAAGACATGCTGTGTCCTCTTACTACACTCTTAAAAATAAAGGTGCTTCACGATGCCATAGAAGAACCTTTTTGTCTAAATGGTTCCATAAAGAACCTTTAACATCTGAAGAACCTTTCTGTTTCACAAAAGGTTCTTTGGGGCGAAAGAAGGTTCTTCAGATTATAAAAAGGTAAGAAAGAGATGGTTCTTTAAAGAACCTTTGACTGAATGGTTCTTTGTGGAACCAAAAATGGTTCTTCTATGGCATCGCTTGAAGAACCTTTTGAAGCACCTTTATTTTTAAGAGTGTAGGCTCTTGCTCATTCAGGTAAAAGTTGGGCACTGAGCCCATATGTCCAAAGTTACATTAACTAGAACTGATCCTGGAACGAGCCACCTGAGTTGCTAATTTGCAGATGGTTTGCTAATGCACTTGATCTGGTCCCAAGTCAGAGTATGTGTGGCAATCCATATTTGACACTCTGTTGTTCAGCACAAACTAGACCCAGATCATTTGTTGCCACTGTTTGCAGTTGTGCTAGAGGAGTCAGGGTTACCTGCATACAGTATATGCAAAAAAAAAAAAAATTTGCATTTTGCCATCAAATTAAGTGAAATGCACATTTTATTTCTGCTGTTTTAGTGCAGTTCACTCCGGTGTAGTCATAACTTTATTGTAAGAACACAGTGTGTTCCAGATTTAATTTGTCCTTCACGTATGTGGAATTGAACAATGACAGAGTCATGCAATAACACACCAGAGGAGTTGAGAGTTAAACTGCTTACTATTGTTATTCTTTGTTTTTTTTAAGCATGTTTTGCATATTTGAAATGTTCTAACAGTGCCTGTATGCTGAGATCCAGGTTTTCACTCTCAGGACAGTAGAGGGACTCAATTACACAAGTATTACAAAGGGTGCAAACATTCACTGATGCTCAAGACCTGGGGTGTCCAAACTTTTTTAAAGGGGGTAGGATAGCATAAACTCAACAGGCTTGTAAATTATTATGTAACAAATATTAATATATTTACTGTTCTCAAAGATATGTGGACCCAAAGTGGCTCAACAATCCTTAAGCCTTGTACTCAAAGTTTGGGGAATTTGTCCTTTATTCTGAATTTAGATTAGAGGCGATGAGCAAGAGGTGATGTTGTTGGGATCCACAAAGAAAGTAAACAACAAAAGATGCATTTCTTGCTCAATGATGGAAAAATCCTTAAAATGCCAGTTTAACACAAAAGAGAAGGCTTCAGTCATTTTCACATGCTTTCCCACAAGCCCACATTTCCTGTGGGAAACAGTCCATTACCTCTTGCAGCACATGGAGATGTGAGGTATTGGTTTCACTTTGTGACGGGTCTTTTTTTGAAGGCTGATGTTCAGTGCATTCAGGTGTTTTGTCAACTACAGACACCAAAATTGCCAGCCACTTAGGGTCCAACAGTTCTTTCATTGCATGATCCTTTTCATCCAAAAACTGGCTTGTCTTACTCCAAAGTGAGAGAAGAAATTGCTGCAGTGCAGAGGTGTAAAGAGTACCTGCAAATCATACTTCAATAAATGTAGAGATACCTGCATGCAGGCTGCAAGGCACCAAATTCAATATCACTTGAGTAAGTTTTAAAATACCTGATTTTAAAGGGGTCATATGATGCTTTTTTAAAGATCATTATTTTGTGTATTTGGTGTAACAGAATATGTTGATTAGCGTGTATTGAATTTTAGGTTCAAAGATGCACTAGTTCGGTCCACCTAAGAGACATGTCAGTGAATGTGAGTTGATTTGTGAGGAGAGCAATCAAGTTTATTTCTAAAATAGAAATAAAATTGAACACCAATTTCAATCAAATTAAGTCTCAGTTAAGCTGAAGTGCTCAGAAAGGGAATAAGTAAAACAGTATCATTTAAAAAAAAAGGTTTCTTCAACATAACTGATGAATGAAATAAGTAAATTTAAGTCTCAGACTCAAAGGGGACCATGTTTTATTCAACTACAACAAAAGCTGGTTCTTAAAGTTCTTGGCCTTCATTCTTGCTTTTTTGGGGGAGTGGGAATGAAAACAAGGCCAGCAGTGTGAAAAGTTAGGTTAAGGAGTGATGAGCCTTAATGACATAAATGAAACACCTGTGATTTGGATACATGTACAGTCACACAATGTAATGAGTAAAGATTGTTGTCAATACTAATATAGTTGAGTAAACATTACATGTTTATTCAAAATGTAGAGAGTAAATAATATAATTCATGCACAAAGTACAAAGTAGCCAAAAACATACTTTAGTAACAAAGTCAATTTATTTTACTCCATGCAGTAGGGCTGCACGATATTGGAAAAAACTTGCATTGCGATATTTTGTTTTTCTGTTATATATATTGTGATATGAAAAGAAAAGAAAAAATCACCAGATGACTTGAGTAGCTCTATTTGGAAAAAAATAAGCAATGATTGGGGTGATTTTGTAGGTGAGCAAATCAGCATAGAAAATAAACAAATTACAAGCATAGATAAATATAATAGAACAAAGATACAAATGAAATAAACAGTGCTTTATATTTTCAAGTAGGCCTAAGTCTAACAATATTTAGGTACAGAAATTGAATATTCAAATGTAAAATAACACTTCATAGTCTTCACTGTGTAAATTAAAGTGCCCCTATTATGCCATTTTTAAGGTTGCTAATATTGTTTTATGAGTCTCCTACAACAGGTTTACATGCATACAAGGTCAAAAAACATGTTAGTTTTCGCAAAAAAATAGATTTCATTTTACCTCATTTTTAAATGATTCGTAAACGACTCGTGAGAAGCAGTTCAAATAATCAGTCTCTCTAAACCCCTCCTTTCTGTGAGCCCTCATTGCTGTGATTGGTGAGATGGCGCAGTCCTTTGTGATTGGTCCAGAGCCGTAGAGAGATTGGCTCTGGATTGGTCTACCGCGTCCAGCGTGTGTCGGAAACTAAACATTGCCATGACAGAATGACAGCCCTGGAGGCTTGTCAATACATAGAAAAGATGGTATCGATTGTACCTTACCAATTCGAGCCAGAGTCTGATGATGAAACGGTTGAACTGGCTGATCGACTCCTTTAGGCGATTGTGAGCAGACTCTTTTTTTTGTTTGATAGAAAATAACTTTATTTATCGTGCACTGTTGGCTTCACAACTTTGCAGATAGTTACACATTCAGCTACATGACACTGCATGAAAGGTAATATTCGAAAAGGCATAATAGGGGCACTTTAAATCTAATAAATCTATATTAAAGCTACAAAAGTGATATTTCTATCTGTGTTTTGTTGTTTGATTAATATTCATGACACAGAAAGCAGGAACATTAAACTGCTGTGAACCAATATACTGTTACACATCCATTTTTTTTCTCAATTGTTTACCTTTACCTACGCCATTTGTGTTTACAAGGATACTTGAAGAGACCGCGACTCTACACCGGACGCGGCGCAAAGCGACAAAATCATAGACTGTATAAAAACATGGACGTAGTATCCGTGACGTCACCCGTAGGTTTCTGAAGAGCGTTTTTTAAGCTCAAAGTTGGTGAAGCTGGCCGTCGCCATCTTGGCAGCGCGTCACCTCCGGATAATCGAAAATGGGCAAAGAGGCGGGAGCTGGTTGCTGAAACCACGCCCACCTATCTCGACGGTGGTGACAGCAGCGGCAGTCCACCTGTCACTCAAGTGGCCACGCCCTAATTTACATGCAGTGCAATCTCCCAACATAATCTCCATTTTGTGCCTCTATGTCAGAGGGAGATTTTTGAAAATGGCGGTGGTACAGGGCTTTGGCACAAATCATTTAATGGATTTTACCACTGGTGGTGACATAGTGGGATTGAATTGAAGACATTCGGTGCACAACACTTGTTGGTGAATTAATCAAGAGAGTTTAACTGCATTGCCCCCCTTACTTTGTTGCATAGAAATTATGCTGATTCACTTCAACTTATTGGAAGTGATTCTGCATAGTTTTTCCCATGGCAGTTTCATGTCATCAGTACCTTCAGACCTTGTGTCTGGCCTTTGAGACTTTTGAAGTCCAGCAGTTCTTCTGTGATGTTCTACAAATTGGTGCAGCTTATTGTCATTTTAGGAACCTGTAAAGTGTAACCATAAATGTATAGGGCAGGGGTCTCCAACCCTGCTCCTTGGGGAGTTCAGTTTCAACCCTTCTCCAACACACTTGCCTCTAATTATAAAGCAACACTGAACACTTTTATTAGCTGGTTCAGGTGTGTTTGGGGTTGGAGCTGAATTCTGTAGGACGGTAGCTCTCCAGAAGCAGGGTTGGAGACCCCTGGTATAGGGTGTATAGGTGGGCGATATACCGGTAGACACGATTGACCGGTTGAAATTTGTCAACCGTTTCGTGTCGTCTTTAGCGTGCTTATACACTCATGTCATGTTGCAGTGCGCCGTGGTCATGAAAATGTATAATTTACACAGATAAGCATTGATTTTTAAAAACGAGTGATTTTAAGTTTAAATGCAAACAACAGCACTATATGTGTGCGCTGTCTGTTTCTGAGTGCGGTCTGAGCGGCGCACGCAGGCCACACACATGAATCCGCTGCTCCAAGACCGTGTGAGTATTTTTGTTGCTTTATTGGCCTTGAACGGTTACACATGTATGAAAATGGCCGTCTATGCAAGTATCCTCGTAAACAGTCATTTAGATCTTAAGTGAAAGTAAACAGCTGAGAAAGAAAACACATGTGTAACAGCAAATTGGATCCGGATGTTCGTAAGCTGCCTGTTATTCCTCCTGTCTGTCATTCATGTTAATCAAACAACAGTGAGAGAAAATTACTTTTGTAACTTTAATAATAAGAAATGTAATTTACACGGTGAAAGCTTTTCTTATTTATTTATTGTAGTTTTTGTCCTATTGCTTGTAATTAGTTACTTATCTTCATTGAGCTTGAGTTTTTCCTCCTTGTTTTCTTTTTTTAGGCTTTATTAGGTATTAGTTTTTCTGTGATCTTGACAGTGGTGACAAGCAGTATAAAAAATTCTATGGTATCAACAACTTTGATATCATAAAAACCTTATTAAAATAAAAAAATAACTATATTGTGATCATGATAAGGAATTACTCATATCGTGATATAAGATTTTGGTCATATTGGCCACCACTAATAGGGTGTAATAATTTTGTCCACACAAGAAATTAGATGTTTTCTGTTTAATCTATATAAAATTTGGTGACATAAAAAAAACATCATACAATTTGCATGGTGACTAGGTGGTAGTTGGGTGTTTTAATATGATCAAAGGTGAAAAAAAGACTTGTCTCACTGGAAACCATGGGTCCATGGTATCAACAATAACTCATATGTAAATTCAAGTTAATTTCTGGTTCCCGGAATTAGCTTGAATTTCCATTTGAATCTCCATTGAGTCATAGGGCAGACTGCTGATGTCTTGCTTTAAAAGTGGACTGAAACATTTTGTAAAACTGTTCTGTTGCCTATGTCGCTAATTACTCAACAGTTGCTGTTGGCACAATGTTGAAGGGAAAACCGCAGATCTTAATATTTTCATCAGCATTATTCCAAATCCTATGTCAAATCTAGATCTTTCTAGTATTGTATAGAAGTTAAACATTTCCATTTGGATGGATTTTGCTTTGCCTGTCATTAACCTAAGTACTGCCTTTCACAACTATATTTTAATGACCGTGAGAGAGTGAAAGTGTTTGATTTAAGAAGGAATTACTGACTTTTGCATCTTACTGACTCATACTGACAACAGTTACAATCATCATTGGCTAGGTTTAAGGGAGAGTTGCCCACTTCAATCTTTTGAAGATTTTATGGGAGAATATATGGTTTAATTGCAGAGTAATTTATCAGGAGACTGCCACAGTCCACAGCGAAGGTGTGCCAGTCTATATATTTCCTTATGGCTCAGCATTTTCTCTCTGACTTCTGATCACTGTTTACAGGCATGACTGTCAGTGGTAGACAGTAACTAAGTATCTTTTACTTTGCTCCAGGTCTCTCTGAAATGCCTAAGAGATTTAATATTTCAAAGTCAGAAAGCGGTCAAAACAGGTATTTTTCAGAAATCGTAAAGAAGAATTGTCACAGGCCGAAACCTCTTTTCACTATCATCAACACTACTATCAGCCCTTCTGTCCGTTTGTGCCCTAATGTGTCTTCATCTATGTGCAAAGTTTTTCTTAATTTTTACTGTCAATAAAATAAGGGATCTAAGACTGGGGATAACTCCCTCTTTTTCTGATTCCTCTTCTCCCCATGTTTGTACTGCTGTTTTTAGTCAATTTAAACCCATTTCTGGCACCCGTCTTCAAGAAATAATAGAATAGCTTAAACTTTCGGGCTCTTCTATTTATGTCATTCCTTCATATTTTCTTAAAGGGGTCATATGATGCGATTTCAATTTTTCCTTTCTCTTTGGAGTGTTACAAGCTGTTCGTGAATAGATAAGATCCCTAAAGTTGCAAAGATAAAAGATATTCTTTATAAAAGTTAAGACTGGCCCACGCCCTCCTAAAACGCCTCGTTTAAACACGCCCCCACATGTCTACGTCACTGTGTGGGAAGATTTGCATAACACCGCCCAAATGTTCACGCAAAGAAAGAAGGTGTAACTTTGATTCTCGCTGTAGTATTGTTGCTGCCGCCGCCGCCATGTCGTGTGTTTCGTTGTGAAAGCGAAACTACATTGTTTGCTCTTCCAAAAGAGGACACAACTAGAAATCAGTCATTAAGTTGTATTTACAACACTGTTCCAGAACAGTTCAACCCAAATATTCAGGTGTGTGCGGTCACATGTGGTTGCCGCAAGCCTCCTTCTCGAATCCGCCGGGCGCCATGTCGTGGAGATGCTGTGTGTTTCGTTGTGAAAGCGAAACTACTTTGTTTGGCCTTCCAAAAGAGGACACGACTAATAATCAGTGGTTAAGCTGTATTTACAACACTGTTCCAGAACAGTTTAACCCATATATTTGTGTGTGTGCAATGCATTTTATGGAGGACTGTTTCCTGGGAGAGTGGCCTACAATGCCGGTATTCTGACGAATAATGCTGACTCACAGACTGCAAGTACGTTTTCATATTTAAAGGATTTGCCACTGATGATTCAAACGCGAGTTTTGAGTAGTGTAGAGTAGTGCTTGTAGTTTGTCGTTTCTCCGATCGATACGCAATGCTTAAATACAAGTCATTATAATCTGTAATTATGTCCCCACTGGATGCAACAAATGCCTTGTTTAAAATGGATTTTAATGTTTTTGTCTCGTCGCTCCGGCCGGGACACGGCATCACAGTATGGTAAGGGACGTAACATTTCCGTCACACGCTTGAGGTATTCGGCCAATCACAACGCACTGGATAGCTGGCCAATCAGAGCACACCTCGCTTTTCAGACCGATGAGCTTTGTAAAAATCGACACGTTTCAGAAAGGCGGGACATAGAGGAGAAACTGATGTACAGTATGTGGAAAATAATGTGTTTTTTTAACCTTAAACCGCATAAACACATTTAATTACACCAAATACACAAAATAATGCTCTTTTTTAGCAACGTCTTATGACCCCTTTAAACAAGTCTTTGATGTAGTTGGTCCACATCTCCTGATTATTATAAATCACTGTTTAGAAACTGGTTTTGTACCTGATTTATTAAAACATGCAATAGTCCACCCCTTGCTTAAAAAACAGAATTTAAATCCTGCAGTGTTAGCCAATTTTAGACCTTTCTCAAATTGTCACAAGATTTTGGAGAAAATAGTCTTACAACAGTTGCAGTGTTTTCTAGCTGATGTGATTTTTTATTTGTATTTTTTTTTTTATATATGGGCTGTCATTCCATTGTTACGCTGATGATGCCCAAGTTTATCTGCCATCATGCTTTTTTTCAACTTCGAATATTATTGAAAATAAAGTAATTTCTTTATTTCAAAAATGTAAAAAAAAATAATCCATGCCTTTATCTCTTTCAGGCTGAATTACTGTAATTCTCTTTATGTTGTTATTAGCAAAACAGCTCTGTCCCGTTTACAGTTAGTTCAAAATGTGGCAGCTGGACCCCTGATTGCTGCTCAAAAATGGGACCATATCACTCCTAATTTCGTTCCCTGCACTGGTTGCCAGAGTTGATTTTAAAATATTACTTCTTGTCTACAAATCTTTAAATGGTATGGCTCCATCATACCTCTCTGACTTACTGATTGAGCATCATCCAACCAGATCACTCCGTTCTTCCAACCAGAAGCTGTTGTCCATCCCTAGGTCGAGGCAAGAGTGTAGAGTTGACCGTGCTTTCTCTGGCCACAGACTCTGGAATGATTTGCCTATTTCTATCAGACTTGATCCCTCTTTTCTGTTTTTAGGTCCAGCCTAAAAACAGATTTGTCTGAATATTTGTGAATAATGAATAATGTTAGAGATAGTCAGCACTGTCAGTTCTGACAACGGCGCTCATGCTCAAGTGATGTAGCTTTATATACCTGCATTTGTGAACTAGTCAACTAGTTGTTGGATTAGAACAATGCCTATGTCTAGTTTACTCAAAACTACCTTCTCAACAAAAAAAATTTGATTGAAGAAAAAAAAGGCTTATAGGTTCAGTGTTTACATGAATCCAGCTATGATCGTTGCATTATTAAGCTGGTCTGCCAATTTGAAAGAGTCAAACTTTAAAAAAATACCGTCCCTTCTGATCCCTTCCAATCCCTGCTCCCTCTAGCTGTGTTTGAATATACTGTAAGAGCACATCTTGTCTAAATGTTCCCTAAGAGACACATCCAATCAAAAGGAGGTGAATCAGACTAACACAGCTTTCTTAAGACTGGTTTGTCAGCTGGCCTAGTTCGCATGATTAATGTGTCGAGCATGTTTAGATATGTATGTGTCATTTCACAGAGTATTTGCCACATCTGAATGTCTTTGAGCTAAGCACAGATACTGAAGACCTTTTCCTTCACTCCCAGAGATCTGGAAGCTTGGTTGGGGTTTCTGTAATGACAGATTGTTACGTCCACGGTTTTCCGCAGCCTCCGGGGACGAGTTAAGGGAAGACTTACTTTGGAACTGGCGTCTGAGACTCTTAAATCTTAACCAAATCCCACCCTTAAACCCAACGCACTGTTTAACTCTTTTGCCATTCATTCTTCTATCATACCATTTCTCATCCATTGAGTTTTTAATTGTACTTCTCGTACAATGTGTAGTTCTGATTGGCATAGGATCTTTATTCTTAGCTGTGAGGAAGAATAGCATATGCAGACGTAGGAAACCAAACGCAACCTACAGCTTTCCAGAGAAAAAACGTGTTTCAGCACTTGTGGTCACAAAGCATGGCCTTTGTTTTACCTTTATCTACACAGTTGTGCAGTGGATCTCTGATCTGTCTGTCGATTGTGGTTCAGTTAGTGGAAAAAGCGGAGAATAAATAAATCAGGGAGAGTGGGCTAAAATGTGTCAGTGAGTTAGCTACTCTAAGGGCCAGATTTACTAAACAGGGCAGATTAGCACGAGTACTTTACTGCTTTATAAGAAAATACTGCTTAGGGCTGCACAATTAATCTAAATTAAATCGCAAAGGTGATTAAACACGATTAGGCAGAATCTGCAACTGTCATGCGTATCTTTCAGTGAAGCACGGTTCTGTGATCAGTAGTAAATCTCCATCCGAAGGCCAGAGGGCGCTCTCGTGTGGAAAATCCAAATATGCCCCGAAGAAGTAATCCAGGAAATGCCTAACGCTGCAGCTGAATAAACAGAAGATTTTACTGCTTTCATTGATTCAACGTGACTAATAAACACACGACTATGGCAATATATGGTTTATCTGAGTTCTTATTATAATTTTCATCATAATAAAGTATATCTATAATGAAATGCTAATCGACATAGCCTTTATCACTGCTTAGAATACAATGAAATATTGTGTGCCTTACTTATTCTGTGTAAGAAGCCACATCATCTCACTGAAGGATTTATTTCAAACACTCGACTGACGTTATGAAGTGAGTTTGGAGTAAAAGCATGTTATTAAATGTGGTATTTTCACGTGCTCTCAGATGGAGCAGCATTTACTACACAGAGCCGTAGTTCACTGAGAATATACGCAAACAGCTGTCATTATCGCGAACGGTTTCGTTGATTTCATAATCCTACGATTATATCGTCTGCGATTATGAACGTGATTTTACGTAGCTTGTCAGAGAACTACGGCTCTGTGTAGTAAATGCCTGCTCCATCTGAAAGCAGGTGATGGAGATTTACTACTAATCACGGAACCGGCTTTACTGACAAAATGTGCATGATAATCGAGATTAATCGTGTTTGATTAATCGTGCAGCCCTAATACTGCTTTATAAAAACTGCAAAATAAGTTCCTCTTGTTTTTCAGGGGGAGATTTGTAGAGGTGCCACAGAGTCAGACTAATTCAAATCAGCTTGCAAGTCTTTCGAACAATTCATTAAAAGAACCGACTCATAAGATTTATTTGTTTGTGGTCGAGCTGTCTGTTTGTTTATGCGTGCAGTCCACGGGGAAAAACTCAACAGAAAGACGTCTTTAATTTGAAATTGCACATGTCTGTGACTCTGTGTTATAGACGCTTCTAATAACAGTTCACATCAGTTGACATAATGGAATATAATTGTAAGCATTAGCTGTACCTAATTTTTGGTTACATAGAGTAAAAGGAAAAAGTGGCACAGCTTTCGCCACTCCCCCATATAGGTCATTGTTTTAAAGCTTTATATGCTTAAAAGGTGGCATATGATGCTCTTGCAGAGTTTCACATTCACTGTGTTTAGGTTCAGCTGGGTTTTTTGATGACCCTTTGGAACTGCACTTTTAGTTCCTCTCTTGTCTTTTAGAAACCGCACAAAAATGCCACATGGGATACACACTCATTAGTGGCCTCGCTGCTAAAAATGGTGAGGGTGGTTTCTTCAGGCTGTTTTACCAGGGTTCAAACAGGTGTACAGCGGAAAGTCAAATAAGTTCACTGCATCCTCATGCAAATATGCAATCAGCCATGCAGATAACAAAAAATACAACTTGAGGCCTTTATTTAAAGTTGTTATAAATAGGCTGGTTGCTTTATTTTATTAGCTTTATTTTGTGAGAGATGAATAGCGTGTTATGGGCGTGTGTACTTTGGAGTCTTAAATGGTCAGTATCTCTTTGATTCATTTCTTTATGAGGAGGTAACTGAGCTCTCTTCTCCCATAAACTGTGGTGTGAGTGCTTCTAAATGGAGTGGCAAAGCTTATTTCATCATCTTGCATTTAGTCTTTGAAGTATTTGAGGATCTAATTCAAGCTTCTCACAGATGCTCGGCACTTCCACTGCCAACCCTGCACAGCACTAAAACACAGTAAAGTAAGTTAGCACATAATAAAGCATAAAATGACATAGTTGTTTTTTGTTTTTTTTACATTTTGTTTCAGCATCTATAACTTTGTGGTATTTTGTGTTATGTGTCTCAAATTTTGATTTAGGGTACAACAGGGCTAAAGGCGCAACAGAGTAAAGGATGCATTTGATTTTATTTTCTTCTGAACCTCTAGATTGCAAAGCTCCCCGCGGCACTTTCCTGTGCACCTAGAAATTTGGCTGATCCTTGATGTGATCACAAGCAGTAATGCATAATATTTTTATTATTTAAATTTTTTTATTTAATGTTATAGATTTATGTAGCACATGAAAAACTGTAAAATATATTTTGAAACAAAAATCTTAGAGTTGATTTTCAGTTCAAGGTAATTAAATCAACATTATAATTTTTTAAATAACTGAAGCATATGTAAAAAATATATGGCATTTGGGGTAAAAAGCGCCCCTATTTTGGCGGGCTACAGGCACAATCATTGACGTGATAAAAACCTGACTGACATTTCCATTTGTTGACATGATCCAAATGTCCAGTATCATTTATTAAGTTGGGTATCTACCTGGTAGAAAATGTGATATTAATCATATGAATTTTAATTTGTTACTGTTAAAAAATAATAGTAGTAGTAGTGTAAGCTTTCAGAATCCTTATTTGTTTATTAAAATATTCTGTTTTTAAGATCATCACATTTTGATGACAGTGTATTGAATAATTATATTAAAATAAAAAATAAAATAAATGTTTAATGCAAATATTACATGTTATGCAAAACATATTACAAATAAACATTTGTATCAGTACTGGGTACCTTTTACCATATGCTGGTGACCCTTTACTCCGAGTGTGGCATAAAATGCCTGCCTTGTTACCTCATAAATTTATATTTATCTTTTTTTTTTTATGATTACTTTTACTGTTTATTTTCCCACACAATGTGTTGCTCTATCAATGTTTAATACAAGCATATAGATTTTTGGGAGTAGTGAAAAGCACAGTAGTGAAAGTGCGCGTTTAGCCCCTTTGTGTCCTACATTTTACCCTAAAATTCCTTTATTTTCTTCTAATTAGTTCTGCAAATCTGCAATGGTACCACTAAAGTGTGAATTATTTCATAGTATGAGGAGGTGTTGTTTTAGTCTACCCCTCTAGCCTACCCCTAGATACAAAATTACAGTACATGGGATAGGTTGTAATGTGAACAGAAAATACAGATATCAGTTCAAATGTGTGTTAAAAGACAAAAAAATTTAACTTTGCATTTTTAAGAGATGAAATGTCTTGGACGATATTTCATTGTGCTGATAGCAGAGCAAAAAAGGTAAAATGCTTTTTTTGATGGATGTCAGTGGAGGAGATGCTCCAGTACACTGAATAAACTGCTTTTGTTTGGAAACAGCTTATCACTTAATGAATCATCAGCCTGTCCACTAATCTTTAGTGTGTTTGCGGAAAAATGTTTATTTTAGAGCTATATTTGGAGTTTAAAACAGAGTTACTGACAATTTTATCATATTCAGGTAATATTCAGTTCATGGCACTACTCATTCATTCTGATGGTATCTGCAAACAGTGGTTGATGGTTGTAATATACTATAATGTGATTGGTTTATGGGGCACATGTGATCTGGGTTGACAGTTGTGCTTTCTCCAATGGTAGAGCCACTGAAGTTGACATCTCATATTAGGGCTGCACAATTATGACAAAAATCATAATTGTCGATTATTCCCTTGAAATTGTAATTGCGAGTATTAATTATGATTATCACAATTTACATTGAATTATGTTTGAAGCAACTGCATGCCATATTATTAGCGGCAATTGAATTGCCGCAATTCGCCGTTAAGCAATTGTTCGTTTCAGTTTTCCCTCTTTTCCTCGGATTTCTTGGCTTTCAAATTAGCAGCAATTCGGTGTTGATTCAATTCAAGCAACAACGTCAGATTCAGAACTTTTATTAACAAAACAAATAAAAATACACGATATATGCCTAATAAAGTAACAAATTACTTAGGCTACACAAAGTTTGAACCAGCTGAAAACACTCTAACTGAAAAACTTATTGCTTTTCTGTAGTATTAAGACTCAAATGTCAAATATATATATTGGATTGGTTTCTTCTTAAAATAAAAAGTAAAAAATATCCATGGTATTATAATGTTATACTAAAACTCAAATTAACACAATGGAAAAACCCTTAAGATAGCATGTAGAAAGAAAAAAACGAACGACGGTGGGGGCGGTGCCACGGTAGGCAAATGACGTAACTGGTGTTGTGGCTTAACATAACCGAAAACACCGTCTATCGCAGCAAGCCTACCTCATATAATAAATTATTTTCTGATAGCAGCACTGTAAAACCCTGTCAGAGAAATGTCTCATGTTAAAGCGTTGCCTCTGCAGGCATCAGAACACTGCTTGGGTTCAAATTCACCACCTTCAACAATCAGTTCCAGTGTTCCACTTTATTATGCTGAATCCACATGTTTATTTATGAGATGTTGAGGAGAGATTAAAGGACAGGTTTTTCTCTAGAGTCAACTGCAGACTCTTTATACCATCTTAACAGCTCCCAGGTGACTCATTTAATACTTTAATTAGTAATTTGTCACAGTATACAAACGGCATAATAAACAGCTGTGTGCCATGAACTAGGTTTTGCTTGTTTTGGAGAAAGGGCGTGTAGTTTTTAGCAAAACATCTGAAATCACATGTAGCCTAGAGTTTAGGTGTTTTAAAATAGCATAAGAGCAGGAAATATGATTGGAAAATATCTAGAAAAAGCTGAATGAAACATTTTGAATAATATCAGTCCACACAGTCTGACTTGTCAACAAGATGCCATTAAACAAATAATTAAAAATATGTTGTTTGTACATTAATTTGAAGATTGAATGTGAAATTATTGCAATATAAATGTATATTTAAAAACTTAATGTTAGGTGGGATTAATAGTAGAAAGAAAAAAAACACATCTTAAGCATGCAGGATAAGATAAGCGGACTTTGAACGATTAATTGCCACTTTGAATGATTATGTAATTGTGGCATCTGTAATTGTAATCGCCCTACCTCAAAATTAGGGTTGTGACAGTGAGGAAATTTTCCCACCGGTTAATCGACGTGTGACAACACCGGTATCACCGTTGGGGTTGGGGGGGGGTTTGTTAGTTTGTTTGAGTTTCCCTCTTTTCTTTGCTTTCAAATGGCTTGTAAAAGTGCCGGGCGCATTTTACTTTCACTTTCACTTTCAAATTAGCGGCAATTGAATTGCCGCAATTCGGCGTCAAGCAATTGTTTGCTTGAGTTTTCCCTCTTTTCCTCGTATTTCAAACAGCTTGAAAAAGCGCCCTGCGCGTTTTACTTTCACTTTCAAATTAGCGGCAATTCGGCGTTGATTCAATTCAAGCAACAACGTCAAAGAAATTATTGCAATATAAATGTATATTTAAAAACTTAATGTTAGGTGGGATTAATTGCGATTAATTTCAGAAAAAATGTGCGATTAATTAGGTAATTCTTTTAATCGATTGACAGCACTATTATTCAGTAATTTGTTGCAGTATATAAAGGATGCAGGAAACTGTTGGATATTGTGAACTGGATGTTGAAGGTTTTGGAGAAAGGGTGTGTAGTTGAATTTGAAGCAAAACATCTGAAATCACTTATTGCACCTTAAGAGGTTCTTAAGTGTTTTTAAAAAAAATAAGAGCAGGAAATAATTAAAAAATACTGCAAATTGTACATTATGCACATACCTGTAAAGCACAATGCAGTACCTTAAAGGGACATGAAACCCCCTGTTTTAGCACTGGTTAGTTCTCACCATGGTCTTGAAAAATATTTTAAAAAGTGGATGTGTAATGTAGTAAATCAGCTCAAAAGGGAAATATTTATGACCAATTATAACTGGTTATGATTAATAATAAATATTTAGATTAGATCTTAGAATTAACTGTAGCAGAATCAATATTACAATTATTTGATCTGTCCGTCCACCGAGCAGACAATATAATCATTTATCAATTCAAGGAAAGATTATTTTCCTGGCCAAGGAAAGTAGCTTTCCTTCTTTATGCAGTGCTAGCAGTAATTTAGCATGTAGCAAGGGATCAAACATTCAGTGACTTCGAATTGTGAGCAACGCACAGAGACAATCAGTTGTGAATAAAAGGGATTTAATAAATGAAACTATATCTAACATATAACTAAACTAAGCACAACACATATATACAGAATGAAGGAAAGTAAGGGAGAGAGAAAAGTAAAAGAATAGCAGTATTTCACATCAATTAACCACAACCTAATGAGAATCATCAAAGAATCAAAAATCACCTTAAAAAGGGGGCTCACACTTAAACCCACATCTAAATAGTTGTAAATAGTTACTTGCATTGGCTTCGATTGCTGAACAAGATTCCTGTTGCGGTAGACAATGGTTCTTGAGTTCTCTTAGAAGTGAGCTGGAAGTTTTCTTTGTCTTCTTCTGAAGATAGGAAAGTCCACGGCGGATCTAAGTTACTTGAAGACAAAAACTGCCGGAAAATCAAACTCCAGAGGAGAGTCTTGAGAAGTCTTAGTGTCGTCTCAAAAGAAGAGGTTTTCTGAGCAAAGATAATTTCGAGCTAATGACTTTTGAGAGTTTTCTATTCACACCCACCTTTGGGTGGAATAGCCAATACCAGGCGTGAATTTTTGAGTGGGAGAAGTTTCTTTGTGGCCTTGAAAATGGGCCATTTGCATGTTTTTGGCCGGTCTGGAATATTGGTGCAGTTTTAACCCAAAATATAGTACAAATCGTATGATGCATTTCACAATCACATACTGTACATCATTGTTTGAGGAATAAAGAGCAGATAATATTGATACCAA
>NW_015554129.1:78786-86335 GCF_001515605.1 Sinocyclocheilus anshuiensis
TGCATCCTCCTGTATGGCATCAGCATCTTTCAGAATTTGCTGGACTTGTGTCTCAAAACCTGGGTATGGCTCTTCTGTCATTAATTCCTGTGTCATGGGCAGTCAGAGGTGCAGACACGCTGTCATTCATGCAGGTGGAGTGGTTAGAGACCGTGTACACGGCAAAGTGTTGGTCTTCTGTTAGTTCTGTTCTACACACCTGCTCCTTGACCACTGGCATGACTGAGGTTATGGTGATGATCTTGAAGGGTGCTGTTGACACTGTGTGGCCTGAGCTTTCTTCTGGAATCATTGAATCTGAGATGGGTCCAATTATTGGTAGAATTAGTTCAAAGTCATGGAAGTCATAACTCACTAGCCAACCCAGACGATACGCCTTAGGCACTCTGACATCCGTTGCCGTGCAGTTATTGAACAAGCTGTTTGAAGTCAGATGGGGAGATGCGAGTGGTGGAGCTGTTCAACGTCTCCTTGATAGTGAGAGGAACCATTGGCAATTTAGCATCCATATAAATGTGTGATCTGTGGCCAGGACTGTAATTTATATGCAAATGTCAAAGGCTACAAGGGGTCTCTTAAGCCATAAACCCCAAAGACCATCCATGATTTTAAGCAGATGCTACAGTAAGCTGTGGAGGGGAAGAGGGGGGACAACACTACACAGCAACAGATTCTGACAAAGTTAGAATGCTCAAAGCATAAAAGGTTGAAATATAAACACCCTGAAAAACACTACTGCAGGCATCAAAATGAGCAAATACATTATATGTGACAAAAGAATAAAATATGTGGTTTTGTAAGTTCACAGTACATTACACAAATACACGCATATCCTGTGATACATATTTTATAGGTACTATATATAAGAACCAAAACAGCTCGTTTGTAATAATACCGGTGAATGTAGAGTGAACTGCAGCCATCTAACTGTTATATTATTGTCTAATAGTGCATGTGTTTGTGCATTAGTGTTGGTGAATAGAGTGGTGTCTCTCAGCTGCTAGGAGGCAGGAGTGAGTGTGCTTCTCCTCAAACAATATGCTCTCTACTGATCATTGCTTAAAACAGTGATTCTCAACCTTTTTGACTCAAAGGCCCCCCATGGAATAATGTGCGATTAACAGGGGTGCCGCTATGGTTTGTGGGCCCCCTGAACAGTATATTTACTCGGGCCCCCCTCGGTAAACATCGCGTTACAGGGTGGTAAAAACCGTGTTTCCCCCTCAGGGGGCCCCCTCTAATGCCGGGCCCTTGGAATCGTCCTAAACCCCACCCCCTTTATGGCACCCCTGACGATTAATATGTATTCAATATGTAATCAATATAAATAATAGTTATTCATGGGAAAAAAAAAAAACTTTTAGGTTACCCTGAGGCCCCCTTAGAAGTTTGCCGAGTCCCCCTAGTGGGCTCTAATATAATTCTTGTGTTTGTATTTGACATAGGTCTTTTTGGCTCACTTGTTACCTTTCAACAGTAACTGAATAATAAGAAGAAGATAACTTGTTTTGTTTTTTTTATAAATAACATTTATTTATTTATTTATTTTTAAAAGGACAGTCTCCTGCAGAAAACTGAGTTTAATTGTCTTGCTCAAAGATGCTGTAGTGATTCATGAATTGCTCTTTTCGGTGTTTGAACCATTACTAGCCCTGTTGGGCTTTTAACACCACTTAAAACCCAACTGTGGTCATTTGAATACTTATCTTTGTTATTATCATACATTTACTGTACAGTAGATCTAGAGGCGTCTTCTCTGAGATGGAAAGAGAGTTTTATTACCCTCTATGTCACTAAAAGACATGCATTATAGTCACTAAACCACATCAGAGCTGTTGTGGAGTGGAATTTTATGTTTAATTGTTAATAGCATTCAAAATTTGAGGTAACTTTCTCAAATAAAAGAATACCAAGGGCCATATTTACTAAACAATTAAAATACACAAATTAAAGTTCATAGATGCAGCCAGCTCATTTACCAGTTCCAAAAGCAGTGCAAATGGGCTTCTATCGCAACCATGTCAAGCACAAAGTGGGTTAAATTTACTACCGCAAACCATAGTGAATCAATTTGTATGATTCATTTAAATTCTCTCCTCCTCCCATATGCATATGCAATAAGGTCAGGCACAAAAAAAAAGTGTTCACGCACTTTTATAGTTTTTTTATTATTATTATTGTCATGTGTTTAGCAAATCCTGACTCTTTTGTTTTGTTTGTTTGTTTTTTGACGCTAAAATAGGTTTTGTGTTTGTGCAAGCTGTTTGTAAATCTGGCCCTATGTGCAATATTTCCATAGACCACCAGGGTGCGTTAGATTGTCTGTTTAAAATTAGAAGATTTAAAGGGGTCATATGATGCTGCTAAAAAGAACATTATTTTGTGTATTTGGTGTAATGAAATGTGTTTATGCGGTTTAAGGTTAAAAAAACACATTATTTTCCACATACTGTACATTATTGTTTCTCCTCTATGCCCCGCCTTTTTGAAACGCGTCGATTTTTACAAAGCTCATCGGTCTGAAAAAGCGAGGTGTGCTGTGATTGGCCAGCTGTCCAGTGCGCTGTGATTGGCCGAATACCTCAAGCGTGAGACAGAAATGTTACGCCCCTTATATACTGTTGTATTCCCTCAGCGACCAGCACGGATCAGCTCTAGGCATGACGAAGCGGATATCGTCCTCTTTTGGAAGACCAAACAAAGTAGTTTCGCTTTCACAACGAAGCACACAGCGTCTTCAGGATATGGCGGCGGGAACAACAGTACTACAGTGAGAATAAAAGTTTTGCCTTCTTTCTTTGCGTGAACATTTGGGCGGCGTTATGCAAATCTTCCCACAGAGCGACGTAGGTATGTGGGGGCGTGTTAGAACGAGCCGTTTTAGGTAGGTGTGGCTGACTCTGAACTTTTATAAAGAATATCTCTTTGGATTTGAGACTTTAGTCTTTGCAACTTTACAGATCTTCTTTATGCACCAAGAGCTTGTAACACTCCAAAGAGAAAGGAAAAATTGAAATCGCATCATATGACCCCTTTAAAAAGAGATTGTGAAACTTAGATTAGAAAAAAAATCAGTGTCAGCTTAATACAACAAATATTATCTTTCAGATAATGTTTAAATAATTTGTTTTGTTAGTATGATGTCAATATAAAAGACAGTTATTTAAATTTGCACACACATGTTGTCTTTATTATGTTACGTATGCTAGCATTCTGTACTTTTTCAGAGAAAAGTGTCCTTATACATTAAAAATATATAGCTGCCTTTGTTTTTTTTAGGAAGGGGATTCCTCGCATTCTGTTTGCTTGACAAAGTTCTGCCGTCACACCAACAGTGTGTCCAATAAAACATTCAAAGCTTTCGAAACAATTTACCACACAAACATCTTGACCAACTTTATCTGCAGTATCTAGCTTTAGCTTATTTGAGGACCTTCGCATCAAAATGTCTTAAAACTCCTGTAATCATAGACAAAAGCTTTTCTTTTCTGCTAATTGAACAAAACATCACTAATAAGAGACAGAAGAAATTTCTCAGTGGACTCTGAAGATACTTTATCATGTAGTTGCACTAAAAATGTCATGACCTGATGAAGCTCAAGCATTGTGGGAGTAATACGGGATGTTTACCACTTGAGGGCAGCACGGTAACAGTAATTCACTTGGATGACTCCGTTACCATGCTGTTAGTTTTTTGTTTTGTTTAAATTTTGTACACATATTCAGGCTGACAAAAGTCAGCTTAAAGGGGAATGTCTATATAACTGTTATTGTAATAGCAGTACTCTGATAAGATGTGTCCTGACCAACACTGTCCAGTTTAACACACTAGATATGAATGTGTGCAAACAAACATTTATGCATCTAAACATAAGTTGGGCAAAAAAAAAAAGTGTTTCTGGAAGAGACCACTACTGTAAATGTTTCCATTTGACTTGTTACTATAATACTTTTATACTTTTTGTCATTTATTATACACACCCTTTACAATTTGGTTTTAGACATAACCATTCTACAGAAACTGCTACTTGCTTATTATTAGAAAATATTAAGAGGTCACTCGATAAAGGATTTAAAGTTGGTGCAGTATTCCTGGTTCTGAAAAAGGCATTTGATACCGTAAATCATAATATTTTAATGTCAAAAATAACAAAGTATAATATATCAAAACAATCTCTGTTATGGTTTGATTCGTATTTAAAAAATCGTGAACAAAGTGTTGTCATTAATAATTTTAAGTCAGTTCCTCATAATATTGATATAGGAATTCCTCAGGGAACAATTTTGGGTCCGATTCTTTTTAGCATTTTTATAAATGATCTTCCAGATCCAAGTGTCCAAGTGTGTCCTGATGCGAGTCTTCAAATGTATGCTGATGACACGGTTGTCTATGTATCTGGTAGGAACTGTATGGAAATTGAAGAAAAGTTAACAAGAAATTTAGAGAAAGTGTCAGCTTGGCTTGATGCCTCTTTTTTAACTTTAAATACTAAAAAGACAAAGTCCATATGCTTTTCAATAAGAAAATTACCAGTAACAGAATCATTAAACATTAGAAATAAAGATGAGATTATAGAACAAGTATCAGAAGAAAAATATCTTGGTATGATTTTAGATTCTCAGTTAAATTTTAAAAGTCATGTTAAAAAGTTGCGTAAAACGATTAAAGCAAATCTTACCAGCTTTAGAATAATAAGAAATTGTTTAACATATGATCATGCTTTTTTGTTTTTAAATTCAATGATATTATCACACATGGCATATGGATTAGCTATTTGGTCTCAGACAAATCAATCCATAAATAATCAGGTTAAATGTCTTTACAATAGAGCTTTGAAAATTTTAAATAGACAGCAAATAAGACACCATCATTGTCAGATCCTAAGTAAATACAAGATTTTGAGCTTTGCTCACTTTGTGTCATTTCATTATGTAAAGTTGGTGTTTAAATGTTTAAATGGTCTTGCTCCTATGCCCTTATGTACATTTTTCGAGAGATTGCAGGGAAGCAGTAGATCCACTAGAGCGGCTTCTAGTGGAAACTGTAAAGTTATACATTGTAAAACATATTTGCTCAGACTGTTCTCTCAGTGAAAGGTGTAAAATTTTGCTCAGTTAAATTTTAAAAGTCATGTTAAAAAGTTGCGTAAAACGATTAAAGCAAATCTTACCAGCTTTAGAATAATAAGAAATTGTTTAACATATGATCATGCTTTTTTGTTTTTAAATTCGATGATATTATCACACATGGCATATGGATTAGCTATTTGGTCTCAGACAAATCAATCCATAATTAATTAGTTTAAATGTCTTTACAATAGAGCTTTGAAGATTTTAGATAGAAAGCAAATAAGATACCATCATTGTCAGATCCTAAGTAAATACAAGATTTTGAGCTTTGCTCACTTTGTCTTTTTTCATTATGTAAAGTTTGTGTTTAAATGTTTAAATGGTCTTGCTCCTATGCCTTTATGTACATTTTTCGAGAGATTGCAGGGAAGCAGTAGATCCACTAGAGCGGCTTCTAGTGGAAACTGTAAAGTTATACATTGCAAAACATCATTTGCTCAGACGGTTCTCAGTGAAAGGTGTAAAATTTTGGAATTCATTGTCTGACTATTTAAAATCTACTGTAAATTATAATCATTTTAAGAAAGCCACGAAATCTTGGTTGATACACCAACAAACCTGTAGTCATGTTTAGTGTACTTATATTATAAAATTGTGTACTACTTGTTTATTGTAATTGTAATTTATAAAGGCCCTCCTAGGGACAAGTGTTGCAAATTAGCTTCGGCTACAAGCACTATGGTACATGCATGGGATGATTGTTTTCTCATTTTCATCTATGTTTATTGTATCTGTCCCTAACAAATAAAACATTAAATAGAAAACATGGATTTTCAGCAGCCTCCAGTGTTTATATGTGCTGTGTGTGAGATGAGTTGAGGGCTCGGAGACGTGGCTGTGTGTACGTGGTGCGGCAGTATTTGCCAGTATAAACTGAAGACTAGTGAATATGCCTGTTTTCCTACGTCTCCTTTTCTCCTGTTCATGAAATGAAGACACGGTACTTTTCACATATGGAGCGCATTCCTTCACTCCAGGCAAACACAGTCCACTTCCTGTTTTAGTAAGCCGGCTGTATACTGATACTTTTACTCTTTCACTAACAACTCGCCAATCTACAGACTCCAGTGGCTCTGTTTTTCCGTTCGTCTAGGTTTTATTCCTCAAATAACTCAGTTTTGTGTGGTTTGTGAATTCTGATCAGACTGCTTCACGCAGCAGCTTTCAGTTTGGAAGCGAAGCATTTGACATGTTCTTACACGGATTTGTTTAAATCTGGACGTTCAGTGTGTTCCAGTTTCAGGGTTAGATGTGTGTATGGCTTATGCTGAGTTCTGAACGTGGTTCAGTTTGATGCTCAAGCCTGCGGCGAACTGTGTGGGTATGTTTTTGTTTGAGAGATGTGGGCTGTGGAAAAAGTTTTGGAATCATGAGTTGTGTGTGTCTGATTGATGTAAACCATATGGGCTGGGTTAGGTCAGATAGAGCCTAGCGCTAGGATAAGAAATAAAGATGAGGTGGAAATCATCTAAAATATGCAAAGTGCTGGCAGTGCTGTAGACAGGGTCCCAAATTAACACACACACAAATGAAAATTAGACTGACAAGTAAATAAAAACCTAGTTGGACTGCAAGATGATGCCAGATTTCAACAGAACTGCTGTAATGATAATGTGATGCTCTCAAATCTTGAATGAAGACTATTAAATTGGCCCCTAAAGAAAACATACACTACCATTCTAAAGCTTGGGGCTGTAATGTCTTTTTTTCTTATCTTTTGTTTGTTTTTTGTTGAAAGAAAGAATACTTTTATGCCGCAAGGAGGCATTGATTAAGAGTGACAGTAAAGACTATTATTATTATTATTATATATCAAATGAGCACTGTTTCTTTGGGACTTTCTATTCATCAAAGAATCCTGAAGAATTGTAATAAGCAGCACAACTGTTTTCAGCATTGATAATAATAATAATAATAATAATAATAAATGTTTCTTGAGCACCAAATCAGAATATTAGAATGATTTCTGAAGGAGATGGGAAAAATGGCTGCTGAAATTTCAGCGTTGTATCACATAATATATTCAAATAGAAAACTGTTGAAATTGTATAAAATATATATATATTTCATTATATTAATATGTTTAATAATGTTTCACAATATATGCAGCCTTGATGAGCATGTATGTTCTTAAAATAAGCATCTTATCTTAAAAAAACACTTGTTTAATAATTGTACATGTATTCCTTAATCTTTATGGTTAATATGAGTTTATAGTTTTTACATTTGATTTAAACTATATTGTTGCTAGTTAGTCTTTTAACTTCATGCTACTATAAATGTGATGCCTTGTTCTAATAACTATTGTCTTATGATTTGTTGTATATGTAAGGGATAATCAACGGCTAGCCGTGCATTAAAGGGGTCATATGATGCTGCTAAAAAGAACATTATTTTGTGTATTTGGTGTAATGAAATG
>NW_015554129.1:87009-114154 GCF_001515605.1 Sinocyclocheilus anshuiensis
AGGCGGGGCATAGAGGACCTACAATAATGTACAGTATTTGAAAAATAATGTGTTTTTTGAACATTAAAGCATATCAACATATTCTGTTACACCAAATACACAAAATAATGATCTTTAAAATAGCATCATATGACCCCTTTAAAGGATTTCCGCTTCGCGTCGGGTGGTTCTTTGCCTCCACGTCGTGCATTTGAAATCCTTTAATGCACGGCTAGCCGTTGATTATCCCGCTTATTCCATGGTCATTTGCCAAGTTATAGACAAATTCCATAGTCATTTGCCAAGTTATAGACAAGTTAAAACTAGTATTGCTCTTTGCAGCACAATATTTGAATGAATGGGTAAAAATTACAGTTATTTTCGTCAGTTACGGCACGTTAGCGCTAGCATTCTGCCCGCTTCAAATCAGACACAGAGATGAAATAGTGCGGTAAGACCACATTTATTTAAATTAATTATAGCATGTATTTCAATTAATTTTTGATCGATCGTTTGAGACCTGTTTGCTGCGTCTGCGTGTCTCTCTGTACAAACAATTACTTCAAAAACAGCGATTTTATCACCTCGTTGCTGAGGAATATATCTCTCTCTCTCTCTCTCTCTCTCTCTGAAACCAGTATTCAGACAGACCATGGAATAATTGTATTTTTTATGTTTAAACAAATTATAGAAATATTACTCTATTAAGTAATACTGTGTCATGCCTAAAGTTATTTCAGTTTCTTCTACAGAATAAGGTGTATACATGTGTTGAATTTACATAATTTTCCAACAATAAAAAAAAAAGAAATCCTTCAAATGACCCTGTGTTTGAAACCTTATTAAGAAATGATTGATGCAGTGTTTTATTCGGACATATTTCCTGTTTAGAGGACACAGGGACGTATTTCCCCAGTGTGAAGCGCTGTCCTGGCCATTACCTGCAGCCCTGCTCAGATGCGGTGAAGAGATGGTTGAGGAGCATGAAGAAGAGCGGGAAAATCCTGCTGCTCATCACCAGCTCACACTCTGACTACTGCCGGCTCGTGTGTGAGCACATACTCGGGTGAGCACCAAACGCAAAAGAAAGAAATCAATAAGAAAATATTGACATGGGAACATTTTTAGATTAATCAAGACTTTGCCAGTCATTTAAAATATAATATAATCAAAGTCTTATTTATGCTTTATTAGTGAATAAGATGTTTTGTTTGAATATTGTATTACTTGTGCAACAACTAGATATTCCTCATCACTCTATACTACGTATATGATTTTGCATTTAGCATAGGGGCAATACAGAGAATTTTGGCCTTCAAATATCTCCCTACAAATAATTTCTCATTTTTGCAGATCGGACTTTGAGGAGCTGTTTGACATCATTATCACTAATGCTCTGAAGCCTGGATTCTTCTCTTTGGTTCCGCAGCAGAGACCTTTCAGAACGCTGGGTGAGATATTTCCCATGACTGCACTGCAGTAATTATGCTGTATGATGTGATTATGCTATTTATTGTCTTTGTATAATTATTCAGTCAGTTCAGACTTCAAATGCACACTTCTGCTAAAGCAGTTCACCTCATTCAAGACGCACAATCAACTGAACTTTATGAAAATAATTTGGCTGCATGATTTTTTTTTTCTTTTAATGGAGCCAGTTCTAAATTAGAATCAGTTTTCAGTTCCTAACCCAAGTCATGCTTTTGATACAGTATAATACCTTGCATTTCTGCTGCACTCAGGGGGCCTCATTTATAAAATGTTGCGTATAAACCGTCCTGAATTTGTTCTAAGATCATTTCTCAAAAGTGCATAAGTGCAATTCAGAGAAAACGAATATGCGCACAAAAACATGTGCGTATACGCCTCTCTTCCAGATGTGACATTTATAAATCGCAAGTGATCTTGAAATTGTGCGCAGCTGACTGGTATCAGATCTCCTGTAAAAAAAAAAAATTACAAAAAAACAATATGGAATAAACTGTGCAAGCCTACAGAAAGCGAGTAAAGAACTCTCAACATTAGGCTACTTAAAAAGGTCAGTTTAATCTCGCAAAAACTCCCGTTAATAAAAAATCTGACTACACTGCACAATTAATCTCTTACACTGCATCTTTGTTGTTTATGATGAATTCGGTGCTTGCACGTACACCGCTTTTATTATTGTTGCAGCTTAGATGTTCAAATAGCTGCAGTACTCTGACTTTGCCACAAGGAAAAGTTTGTACGCCTGCTCAGACCCTGACGTGGCGGTAAGTACTTTTCCACGTCAAAGACCGTTTTTATAAATATGCACGTTGCCGTGGATTTTAGCGTACGCACACTCTAAGATCAAATCTGTGCGTACGCACATTTTATAAATGAGGCCCAGGGTTTTTATTTTCCTTTGTTTTGATTTGTTCACAATTCAAGTTGTGGTACAGATGTTTTGGGGTTATTTTGGCAGTGGTATTTCATGCCATTAGTTCCTCAGGATTGATTATGCTTAAAATGGTCCCAGCCTTTTCAACTCATACAAAACATAAACTATCTAAATGATCCAATAGCATGCCACATTTTCACAAACAGGTATAACACTATAGGAAACAGAGACTGTTATTTTTGTAGTAAGAAGACTGATCTCAGGCATAGAACTTAGTCTTCAAAATATATATGCACAAATGTCCAATATTTGTATTATTTTCATATTTATAAAACCATCCATACTGTGGAAAAGCCAAGTGTATTAAGTATTACTGTACAGCAGTATTTTTTATTATGCTCATTATGTATATATGTTTAATTTCTTTCATCGTTTTTAAAATATAACACACTTTCTCATCTCTGTCTTAATAGTGGATGATGTTGAAGATAGTGAAGGACTGCCATCTCTGGAAAAGCCTGGTTGGTATTCTCAGGGCAACTGGCCTCATCTCCACGAACTACTGAAGACCATGACCAACAAAACAGAGCCCAAGGTAATGTAGACTAAGAATCATTTTAGAATTGGATTGTGATTCCCAGAAACGGAATTGGATCGAATCCTGAGGTGCCTAAAGGATCCCACTCCTAGTCTATAATGGTTGAAATATTAAATATCCACTTGTATGGCGGTTTCTCATATATTATATTTCTCATACATACATACATACTGTACATATATATATATATATATATATATATATATAACACACACATATATATGTATATATATACACATTATATATATACAGTGCACAGCATAAATGAGTACACCCCCTCTAAAACTTAACAAATTCAGCAATTACTCTTTACTTAGAAGACATGTTAGGGTTCTTTGGAGATGTAATGTTCCAACAAGCCTGCTTGATCAATTACCATAGAAGAATGCCAAAATTATTCAGCAAAATAAGATTTTCTTATCAAAGTAATCAAATTTTGTGTTGCAAAAATGAGTACACACTCCTGAAAGTTACTAAATAAACATTTTTTTTTTAAAAAGTGCACAGGTTTAAGGCTATTTTTGATCAACAGGTAAGTATATTGAACCAAAACTCTTAAAGACAAGTAATTTCCTGTCAGTTAAAAGTGTTATATAGCCCACTGAATTATACTCAGACTTAATGCTGGCAGCAGTGGAACCACTTGGGAGAGAACTGCCAGGTGACTTGTTTCTTAGCATAAAAGAAGACAATGGTACATGAGGAATACCAAATTATTGTTTTAAGTGTGAAAATATAGCACAAGTAGCACCAACATTCAAAAACAATGGACTTGTGATAAGGCTCCTGACATAATAAGGGCTTCACTTTAAGTTTTCATTTAGTGATGTGTGATTTTTTGCTAGAAAAAGAGCAGGAGAAATAACATGCAAGTGTCTCAGAGCCGGCAAAAGCTATGAAAAGAGTGACACTTTATCTCACAGAGTAAGACACAGCCTGCAGAAGTGACATGCATGGTTGTTGTCACCACTAGAATAACCTACTGTAGCCAAAGCTAAATAAACTCATTTAACCGCTTCCAGGGCCCATATTTACAAAATAGAGACTTCTGGGAATCCATACTCTGGTCTCAAGAGACCAATTCAATCATTTCGGATCCAAAAGCATCCAAAATGTTCTGGTGTTGCTAGAGGAGGAGTACAGCCATTAAAGATCAGAGCATTTAAGGAGGTCGTCCTCCAGGAGTTAAACAGCACAGATGTGAAAATTTGTGATGAACTTGTACAGCAGTATACTTTAAGTGCTGGAGAACATACTAAGTACTAGAATATTATACATTTTCTGAATTAAATCTAGGGTGTACTCATTTGGTATCTTTGGTAATGGCTTTGCTACAAATATATGTATATATCTTTGATAAGTCATTATAGAATGCTAATGTACATGCACTAATGTACTATGTACATGTACTAATAATGTACATGCAAATATCACTATGAATGAAAACCTAAAAATCTAAGTTTTGTGACATTCTGACTGTTTAAATGTTATTTTCCTGATACTTTAAGCATCACATAATGTAGTAATGTTTGTAATTGAAGTTATTATAAAGTGTTTCTGTAGCTAGAAATGAAATGATATTGCATACTGGCTGTGTGTCTGTGTCTGTGTGTCTGTGTACTGATTTGTGTCCGCGTGTGTGTCTTATCTGATGCAGGTGGTGTATTTCGGAGACAGCATGCGCTCGGACATGTTCCCGGCCTGCAGCTTTGGAAAGTTGGAGACGGTGATGATTGTGGAGGAGATGGAGGGGGAGGGTGTTCCACGTGCTGACGTGACCCCCAGTAACAGCCCCACCCCGAGTGAAGGCCCAGCAGGGAAAAAGGGCAAGTTTGAGGTGAGAGTGAAAGGCTGTTTCTGTTTAGTCAAGCTCAGGATCTTTTCCACGCTTCATTTCAGAGGTGCTGTGAGTTGGCATTATGTATGTGCTCATCTGTTTGTGGCACAAATATATATCTGTTTCTTTAAAGCACCATCAAAAAAATCAATTTTTGTTCAGGTTATTTACAGTTCATTACAGTATTTTTGTTCATAACTCTGAATTATGCTCGTAATTCCAATCAAAATAATACATATTTTGATCTTGAATGTTTCATCAGGGATCTGAAAAACAGCAGCATGAATCTGCTTACAATCAGATGTTCTTTTATACAGACACCACTGAGAGGAAATGCAGTTAGCAGGAAGGAGGAAGTGGAGAATTACAGGAAATATAGTGGATGTTTTTGTAAAAAATTTGTTTATACAGCAGAAATATCATTTTTGAGGAAATCATTTTTTAGAAAGCTGTTACTTCACTAAACCCCTTACTGTGTCATTTAGGGTTTATAATTCAGTTTTTGAGATGAATGTATTTTACATTTTTCCTAACCCTAACCCTCACTGAAAATGTTATTTGTAAATGTAATGTAATTTTGACTTGTCTTTAACTGTCTAAAATGTTTGTTTGATATTTAAGAGTGACTAAAGCTATTCTGCTAAAGTTGTCCTTTAATTAAGGAGTAATTACTGGCAAACAAATGCACCTAAAATTAAAAGAAAGTATGGTTATACTTTATTTTAAGGTGTCCTTGTTCCAGTGTTATTATACATTTAAGTACTGAGTAATATTAATTAACTACATGTACTTACTATATGGTTAGGGTTAGGATTAGGGTTTGGCTTAGGGTTACTTGCATGTAATTATGCATAATTTATTGTTATTATAATAGTAAGTACATGTAACGTGTAACATGGACACCTTAAAATAAAGTGTTACCGAAAGTATACATGATTAGTAGAATTGTGGATTTTCAGGAAAAAAAAGACTCCACTTTACATTTTCTCAACAAGACCAAATTAACATTTTCTCCATTTAAATGTAGAATTATATGCAGTTTAAATCATGCACAATATCTTAGATTAAGACAATGACACATTTTACCCACCGACACATCTTACCCTACTCTATTTTTTTCTGTATATCTTTGTCATTCAGTTTTAGTGACCCCAGTGATATTTAGTCACTGCTTATGCAAAAATTGTATTCCAGTATATGGACTATGCTCAATTTTATTATACTGATATTTTGAAAAACCTTGTTAAAAAGTAGTGTTGATAAGAGGTTAATTTTTTGGGGGAAATTAACCGATTTATGCCGCAGACCTGGATTCCTTTGTATTTTGTGATTCATGTTTCCCTTTTCTTCAAAAAGTCACAAAGCCAGTATTATGCAACAGGTTTTTTTTTTCTGTCAAACTATGGGAATTTCTGATCAAACACTTCCTTTTTTCTCAGATCAGAGAGTTTCATTCTATTGAAGTCCTTCTGTACAGTTAGGCCTACATCTTTACAACATGCTGAGAGAAACTGTTTGCTTCAGATCTCAGCTTTTATACTGGACATCAAATGGGGACCCAACTCAAAATCATGTGCTTAAACTCTTAATTTCATTTGTATTTATTATTTTTATTAAGTCAATAATTTATTGGCAAAATGCTTTTTTTCTAATTAACATGCTTATTCTCAATTATTATTATTTTATACAATTATTATTATCTTATTTTCTTTTGCCTTGTGTATTTTTGTGTTTGGTTTTTAAAGATGAACACATTTTATGAAACTTGTCCATGTTGGCATCTGCCTATGTTGTGATGAATCTGCATCAGAATAGTAAGACCCTCCTTTATGCCCCTCATGCCAGAGTCCAGTTTCTCTGAAGCGTATTTTGATGGCTTGATCTCCTCTAGGACTCTTTACTTTTTGATTGATTGTTATGAAAATGTTTTTAATGAAGTGAGACCAGATTTAGTTTTTAATTTACTTTTTGAAGATAAGCTTTAAAAACATTAAATTTTTTTTCTTTGGTATTTGTATATAGTTTATTTATTTATTTATTTATGGTACAAACAGTTAAATCCAAGGCTATCCAAAAGAGTAATCCAACAAGCAGGCAGAGGTCAAGGCAGGCAGCAAATAATCACAAAACAGATAACAGTCCAAGGTCAAAAACACTAAGGCAAGGCAACACGGAAGACCAGAAAACGTTACAGACTAAGAGTAAACAGCGATGTGTGAGTGCAATCTTTAAAGTCCTCCTAATATGAGACAGCTGTGGCAAAGGATTATGTGAAATTGAGTCCGGGGTAAATGCCCCCCCCCAGAGAGGTTAACAACGGCCTCTGCGGCCATAACAGGACGGGCAGACAGTTCAGAAATAGCATCTTTGGCCATAACAGGGTGAGCAGAGAGTTCAGGGACAGCCCTTTTGACCATGATAGGACAGGCAGAGAGTTCAAAGGCGACCCCTTTGGTCGTGACAGGACAGGCTGAGGGTTCATAAACTGCCTCTTTGACTGTAACGGGACAGTCAGGGAGTTCATCAATGGCTTCCATGGCCATGACAAGACAGTCAGAGAGTTCACAGACTCCTTCCGTGGCCGTGACAGGGCAAACAGAGAGTTCAGGACCGGCCTTCTTAGCCATGACAGGACAGTCAGAGAGTTCACAGATGACCTCCATAACCATGACAGAACAGGCAGAGAGTTCACAGACGGCCTCTATTACCGTGACAGGACAGACGAAGAGCTCGGAAACGGCCTCCTTGGCCATGACAGGGTAATCTGAGAGTTCAGAATTACAGACCTCCTTAGTCATTGCAGGGCAAACAAAGAGTTCACAGTTAGCCTCCTTGGGCGGAACAGAACATTGAGTGAATTCAGAGGCGGTCTCCGTAACAAGCAGAGCTGAGAGTTCATGAACAGCTTCTTTGGCCGAGACGGGTATGACAGGGGATTCATTGATGGTCTCAATGACCTCGTCAGGACAGACGAAGAGTTCATAAATGGGCACCCCTGTCTTAAAAGGAGCTGAAGCGAACACCCCTGCCACCTCTGGAGGTTCTGCAGCAGTAGCAACAGGAGCTTTAAAAAACACAGAGAGTTCAGAGATGGCACTTGCGGCCATAACAAAGGCATCAGAAAACAGGGAAGTTCAAAAATAGTGTCCGTGGTTGGATCAGAGGTGACTGAGTATACCTGGAGCTCGAGGAAGAGTGCTGCTGCTGTCTCGGGAGGAGCTGGAGAGGACATCACCACCATGGGAGGTTCTGCAATGGAAGTTGCCACCTCAGGGGGACCTGGAGCACACTCAGGGACAGAAGCGAGCTGTGGGACAGATTCAATGGCTGGAGTGAGCTCTGGAGAAGACTCAGGGACTGGAGGAGGCTCGTAAATGGATGAAACTATAGCAGGCTCGGGAATGGATTCAGGGAATAGGGCTGATTCTGGAGCAGACTCTGCGACTAGAGTGGACTCTGGAGCAGATTCATAGACTGGATCTGGTCCTGGATCAGACTCATGGACTGGAGCAGGCTCAGGGATTAGAGCCATCTTTGTACTGTACTCAGGAGCTGAAGTCATCATTAGACTACTGTCGGGTAAGAGCCATTACTAGACTAATGTCAGGGGCTGGAGTGAACACTGAGCTTTGTTCAGAGGCTTAGGCAGACACAAGACTGAAATAGGGGTGGAAACAGACATTGGGCTGTGGTCAGGGGCTGGAATCATCTCTGGGCTAACCTTGGGAACAGAAGCCCTTTTTGGGCTCAACTCAGGAACAGAAGCCCTTTCTGGGCTAAACTCTGGATCAGAAGTCCTCTCTGGGCTTAACTCGGGATCAGAAGCCCTCTCTGGGCTAAACTCGGGAACAGAAGCACTTTTTAGGCTCAACTCGGGAACAGAAGCCCTTTCTGCTCTAAACTCTGGATCAGAAGTCCTCTCTCGGCTAAACTCGGGATCAGAAGCCCTCTCTGGGCTAAACTCTGGAACAGAAGCCCTCTCTGGGCTAAACTCGGGAACTGTGGTGGTGTGTGCGGCCCAAACAAATAAAATGGCCGTAGCCATCACAGGTAAGACAGAGAGCACGTGGCTATTTCTGAGACAGACGGTGCTATGCCCAATGAACTTGAGTGCGTAGTGGCCGGTGGGCTAGCGAGCGTTGAAACTGCGTCACTTGAGAGTGCTGAGATGGCGGGGCTTGAGTGCACTGAGACGGCGGGGCTTGAGAGCGCTGAAACAGTGTCGCTGGTGAGCGTAAAGTCTGCGTTGCTTGTGAGCGTAGAGTCTGCATTGCTCGTGAGCGTAGAGTTCGCAGGGTAACCCTCAGCTCGCACAGACACCAATGGTGGATCTTCCACATTGGATGCCAGTCACAATCACAAAACAGATAACAGTCCAAGATCAAAAACACTAAGGCAAGGCAACACAGAAGACCAGAAAGTGTTACAGGCTAACAGTAAACAGCTATGTGTCATGTGTGAGTGCAATCTTTATAGTCCTCCTAATATGAGACAGCTGTGAACTGATGATGAGATCTGATGAGTCCAGGCAAAGGATTATGGGAAATGGAGTCCGGTGTGAATGGCAAAGGTACAGGATGGAGTGCCCCTCTAGCGGAGCTCGTGGGCACTCCAGCTGGCGATTGTAACAGGTTTATTTAATTTTTTGCATTTAGCATTTTTTTCCGGAAGAGAACAGACCTTTGACCCATTTTTAAAGCTAAAGGCTATATCACACAAATCTCAACACAATCTCTCTAAAGATTCAGTATTGAGAATGCTAAATTATATAACATTATGTATGATGCTGCACACATGGGTTTTTCAAGGTTGACTGACCTTGTGCTCTTTCTTTCTTATAATCTTTCTCTTAGGATCAAGGCATGAAATCTCCTTCAGCTGTATCAAACCAGTGGGGCTCATATTTTGTGGATGTGCAAAAGAATGAAGGAGAGGAAACCCGTAGTCTCACCTGGTGTTGCCACAGTATCCACACATACAGCACCATGGCTATACCCAGCATTGAGGCTATAGCTGGTAAGTGTATTAAACCTACAGAGGGGTCCAAAAGTCTGAGACTGGTACTTCCAGTTTGCATTAATTTTTTTTTTCATTTTTCTGAATTAGAAATGGTGCACAATCTTAAAAATTTCATCATGGTACATCGTAACTTTCAAAATCGTATCGTTTTGTTTTCAGATTTAATTGAAAAGTTTCAGATTTTCAATATCGTCAGACTCGCCGTTTTATTCCAAAGCATAGCCTCAGCATAGGAGAATGAGGATCCAATGACTTTGAGTATCTTTTGTAGAGTTTGGTTAATCTTAATTTCTTAATTGACTAATCAAAGACCTGAAACTTCCAGGGGATCTTTCTTTTTTGTGTGTTGTAGGTATTTGTGCATGTAATCAATCTGCAAAGTTACAAAGCACCAAATGTAACTTTGTGCTTTGTGACTTTGCAGATCGATTACTCCCCTGGTAACTTTCTACAGTGACATGCAATATTACATTTTAAAAACTATTTTGACTGGTTAGATTATCGGTACATTTATATAATTTAGCCCATTTCAAAGATTTGATCTTTAAGCACATATTTCTGAAAGGCAAAATAATTTATTCAGCAATATCATTAGTAATTAATTATTTTATTACTTTGCATACTCTTATTTGGCGTAAAAAGGAATCTTTTTAATTGGTGCAGTTGTTTCCGACCATCTAGGGCATTTTTTTTTTTTTTATATATTAAAATTAAATATTTCAGTCTTAAGACTTTTTCAGTGTAAATATTTATTGGTCCTATTATTGTACATATAGTTTGTTTTATAGTTTGTCTGTAAAACGTCCACCTGTTCCATCTCTCCTCTAGATCTTCCTCTAGACTTTAAGTTCCAGAGATTCTCTTCGGATAAGCCCATCACGACAGGTTATTACCCCAGACCTCCAGACTCACTGCTGAAATGGGAAGAGAACTAGCCCCGAACCCTCACACCAGTCAGCATAGACCAAGAGATTGTTTCACCGTTACGTTCTGGAGCTTCACCACAGAGCTAGACCATCCATTCGTCCAATCAGTGATTAAGCTGTGTGAATGTAACACCCAGAGCGCTGTCTGTGTATTTTCTTCTCACCCCTTCCTGAATCACTACAGCATACACAGTATGAAGTTGTGTCTGTACACATGCTGAAAATCTGTACATTGATCATTGGATGTAGGAGGAAGTCACAGTGTATCGTGTCTCACCCAGCATTGTGAACCCACTACCATTAAACTACTTTTAATGGTGTACAGAGAAAAAAAATGTAGCTTTCCCATGAGCTATGTGTGTTTTTTTGTTTTGTTTTGTCCTGTTTTTATGAAGGGAATGTTATGTGACCTCAGAGGATTTGTTCTTGCAGCTGTTGTAAACACTTTCTTAGGAAAGCAATGCACAAATTATATTGAATATTCATGCAGTCAAGAAACAGCCATGAGTTCTTTGCTCTTTTTATGATTGGTTGATGTTTTGAGAGCGTTGTAACCTGCAGGTTTTGTAACTGGTTCAGATCTGGGCTGGTTTGTTTTACTTTCCATCATTTGATTATGATTTCAATGCTTTAGTTTACTGTAGCTTACTGTATTCTGCAGACGTTTCTGTGACAAATGGAGAAATGGTCGTCATACTTCCAAGCGCCAGTAATAAAAGGAATAGTTTACCCAGAACTAACCATCTAACTAAACCATCATGTTGTTCCAAACCATTGAGCTGTTGATGGAACATAAAGGCTTTGCTGAAGAATCTTCATGCAGCTCTTTCCATACAGCAACAGTTTAAAGTTTGTAAGAAGGACAGAAATAAAAGCACCGAAAACTAGTCTGTATGACTTATGTGCTACATTTCAAGTCTTCTGATGCCACAAGTTGTTATTTACTGACCATTTTTGGTTGTTAACCATAGAGCCCTTGCATAAGTGCACTGATTTAGTCAGCTGACCTCAAGAACTGGATCATTGAGTTAATTGGTGTTTTGAGGTGTTTCTTTTCTTGTTGATCCAGTAAATGATGTGTTTACAGTCAGACTGATTTGTTTAACTTGCAGACTTGATGATCCAGTTACAGCAGTTCTCAGGTTAACAGCTCACTGACGGGAAAGTTTACCGGTGAAAAAGGACTCACATTTTGGTCTGTTCCTCACATCGGAAGACATGAAATATAGCAAACAAGTCTTACACTCTTAAAAATAAAGGTGCTTCACGATGCCATAGAAGAACCTTTTTGTCTAAATGGTTCAATAAAGAACCTTTAACCTTCTGTTTCACAAAAGGTTCTTCATATTATAAAAAGGTAACAAAGAGATGGTTCTTTAAAGAACCTTTGACTGAATGGTGCTTCTATGGCATCGCTGTGAAGAACCTTTTAAGCGTCTTTATTTGTAAGAGTCTATGTATGTTTTAGACATTTCAAGGACGATAGAAAGTCATTCAAGTTTGGAACAACACAAGGTGAGTAAAGAATGAATTTTCATTTAGTGGTGAACTATTCCTTGTAAATGCCTTTCGTTTCAAGTCTTCATTGTTATTGAATGAAGAGGGGTGATTTTTTTTTCTGTGTATAATGTTATAGTATCATATTGTGTAAAAAATATATTGTGCTGTTCAGTGATAGTCAATGTAAACAGTCAGTTTCTGTCATGCGCAGGAGCGGTGTTAAATGGTGCCAAACTTTACCCACCCATCTAGTGATTTTATGTGTCAGGGCACATTTCTCACCTAAAACCAGTTATTTGTTTCATGTGTGTGCTGGCCCTGAGCTTTAATAATGATTTGTTTAAAGCAATGTAAGTGGAATTGATGTTTTTATGTTGAGTGCTCTGATGCGGTTTTTGCATTGGTAGGCTGTAATGGAGTTTACATAAAAAATGGTACAGTGTTATAAATCACACTGCATGATAACGGTTTGGCAGAGATGCCCAAAACAGAGTATTAAGTGACACTTGGCAGCTTCATCATGAGTAGCTACAGAAGTGTGGAAACCCTCATCATAAGCATGACCTACGTTTCTGAGAAAAAAAAACAAAAAAAACATTCTCCTCTTCTGTATGTCGTGAGTAGCACTCGTGCTTGTTTATTGAGGTGCAGGGAAAGTGTTCATATGTGCAGATAAAATACAAAAAGAAAACAAATGTAATGAGTGTTTAAGAAATCTCATGTGTTGTTGCTCCTGATTGCCATTGCGTATTTGCAAATTATGCAATATTTGCTTATTGCTCACATTCAACAGCATGTTAAATGTTTTATTCTATTTAAAGGAGATAGGTAAGGTCGATGCAAATAAAGGCATTTCATTATTTCACATTTGAATATAAATGATAAACATTCAGCAATGTTGTATTTGGATAGTTGACATATAGACCAAACAAGATCTTTTTTTTTTTTTTTTTTTTTATTACATTCAGGATGATGGGTTCAAATTTACAAGAATATATAAGACGAAAGCTCTTAGGTCCTCTGACAAGTTATAATGTGTAAATATTTTTTGTTTGTTTTGTTTGCCTACACTGTAAAAAAAATTCCGTAAAATTTACAGTAAAAAAACGGCAGCTGTGGTTGCCGGAATTTTACCGTAAAAAATACGGTAGCAACGTTTTAGGTTTTACGGTTTTAACTTAAATTTACAGTTAAATACCATAATTTCATTAACTGATATAATGTTAATATACCAACCTACTGAAGTACTGAAATCTGTTTTGTACCTTTGTAATACACTGATAACCACCAAATGCAGGTAGTGATGAGAAAGTCACATGATGAACCAAAGCCCATCACAAGCAGCTTTTAAATAATAACATATATAGAAGGTGCACAGTATCATTCACACAAACGCTAAACACCATCATGGTAACACACATGAAACTGAAATAATGCAATAAACATTAATTTAACAACATTAGGTGTAACACACAACCCTAATATATAAAACTGATAAGAAAAAACTAAGAAACATAGTTATTTCAACAAAAAAACATCAAATTTGAAATGTAACGCAGGGAATTCTGGGACTGTCAATTTACGGTTATTCACTGTAAATTATATGGCATTGTTCACTTCCAAAAACGGTATACTACCGTAAAATGTATGTCCAATACATGTAATGTCCAATACAGTTTTTCACCGTATATAGTAGGGGAATTTACCGTTAACCATTTAACAGGTTTTTACTGTAGCATTTTTACAGTCTTTTACCGTTAAATTCACTGTCATTTTTTACAGTGTACACTAGTTCATTTTAAATAGTCATGTGACATCAATTTAAGAACTACAACTAGGCTATTCAATGCAGTATTTCAATTATGGTCAAAATAAACGGAAAGTGTGTGTGTGTGTGTGTACAGGTTTATATATCCTGGTGGGGACTTAAACCTGAATACACACAGATTCCTGGGGACTCGTGTCACGGTGGGGACCTAAATTGAGGTCCCCATGGGTACAAAAGCTTATAAATCATACAGAATGAGGGTTTTTTTTGAGAAAGTACAAATGCAGAAAGTTTCCTGTGAGGGGTAGGTTTAGGTGTAAAGCAATAGAAAATACAGTTTGTACAGTATAAAAACCATTATGCCTATGGAGAGTCCCTACAAGTATAACTGCCCAGACTGTGTGTGTGTGTGTGCGTGCGTGCGTGCGTGCGTGCGTGAGCGTGAATAAATATAGTAATTCTATTCTATATAGTGTATATATAGTAATCCATTAAAATTTAGATGGTAGAACGTCAAATCCACAACTCTCAAGGATAATAATATCCACTACTCAAATGTAATCATAAAGGTGTCCATGTCTTTTAAGAGGCTTGGTTATTGTATACAGGCTACACTGAAAGTGTTAGTGCAAAGAGAGAGAATGCAAGGACCAACGGGGGGAGATGTTTCCCCTCCCTCTCCTCCAGCAGATGTGACGTTGGTTTAGTGACTTTCTTACTGCGCAGCTGATTGCGTTTCTGCGCATCTATTGACGACAAACCCTTTCAGGCCCACGGCTGCTTTCCATCAGGCATGAGACCCATGATTGCGGCGTTTTTTGGCAAGGTTAAGATAACGCCAGTGGATCTGAGAGGTAACGGAACTCATAACTTGTCTTACACTTTGATATAAGTTTTCATGTTTTGAACTTTAAAGAGCGTTTTGAAGTCCAGATTCTGAGAGTCTTAACATTGAATCCTCAAACGAAGTAAAAAAAAAAAAAAGTTAAAGATATTTGTTTTCCTTGTTAACTATACTGTATACATTTGATAAATCGCTTTATTTAAATCGTGTTTAATTTTTTTAATGCCTTCATTTTTTCGTAGATCTTTCATTTGGGATATTTGCTATCAGTCAGCGTGACTTGCATTGGAAATGTCATCATTTTTATGAAAAATAAAACATGCCTGGAGGTTATAATTACAATATAGATAACCACGTAAAATTTTGGTTAGCTGAAGAACATAATTAGATTTCTCTGTCTTTGACAGCATGTGTTTTTTCTATATGACAGATTAGATAGAAGGACATTAGAAATGACATACAGTGTAGCTTCTTTTTTCTTCTTCAAGAGACAAACTGGATTAAAACAAGCCTGTTCTCTACATCTGTGTGTGTGTGTGTGTGTGTGTGTGTGTGTGTGTGTTCAGATCCTTCACACACAGCTAATGCAAGCATTAGTTGTTTGACCATGTGTTTCCTAGCTGGAATGCAGAAGTTGAGGGGTCAAGGGCCACTGCTGTGACTTGCCCTGTTTGGTTTCACCTTTTGTAAAGAGTTATCTGGAATCCAATGAGCGCCGTACTAACTGGAAGGAAATTATGAATTAATGATGCAGCGTAAGTTGTGATCAGATCACTCATATATTGAGCAACATGAAAGGATCATATTTGAAATAAAGGCAGGGTTTGTGTGTGTGTGTGTTTTAAGACAGGGGTAATAGATACCAGCTGAACTGGACACATGTCTAGACACCCCATAAAACTGGACCAGCTAATTTTCCATTTGACCAACGGCGTGTTAGTCAGTCTGGAGGAGGAGCAGAGAGCTCACATTCCTGTTCTTGGAAAGACGCGGTTGTGGTTCGCTGAATATTAGCAAGTTCTGACTTTTCTCAGACACAACAAGCTTAAACGCTGCTAATCAAAACAAATAAATAGTAAGCAGTCTCTGTGTCTGGACAGCTGTTGTTTTAAAGTCTTCCTGATCACTCAGTGCTCAGATCCTTCACACACAGCTAATGCAAGCATTAGTTGTTTGACCATGTGTTTCCTAGCTGGAATGCAGAAGTTGAGGGGTCAAGGGCCACTGCTGTGACTTGCCCTGTTTGGTTTCACCTTTTGTAAAGAGTTATCTGGAATCCAATGAGCGCCGTACTAACTGGAAGGAAATTATGAATTAATGATGCAGCGTAAGTTGTGATCAGATCACTCATATATTGAGCAACATGAAAGGATCATATTTGAAATAAAGGCAGGGTTTGTGTGTGTGTGTGTTTTAAGACAGGGGTAATAGATACCAGCTGAACTGGACACATGTCTAGACACCCCATAAAACTGGACCAGCTAATTTTCCATTTGACCAACGGCGTGTTAGTCAGTCTGGAGGAGGAGCAGAGAGCTCACATTCCTGTTCTTGGAAAGACGCGGTTGTGGTTCGCTGAATATTAGCAAGTTCTGACTTTTCTCAGACACAACAAGCTTAAACGCTGCTAATCAAAACAAATAAATAGTAAGCAGTCTCTGTGTCTGGACAGCTGTTGTTTTAAAGTCTTCCTGATCACTCACTAAAGGTTTTTTCATTTACTTTCACCTTTCTCAGCCTGTATGCTCAGTCAGCTATAAGTAATCTATAAGTAGGTAGGCTTCCTCAAAAGTGTAAACACTGTGGCTTTGTTTGTTCAAACCAAGGAGGTCTGTGATTCCTGGAGAAAGCTATACATTAGCATTCCGAAACATCTCAATGGCAATTGCTAGGCTAACGAATGCCCCACTCGGATATTTTATTTTGAGCCAATAATGACGCTATAAATGGCATGTGACTAATTACTCTGGAACCATACAGTATATATATATATATTTTCCTATTCGCCTTTGGATTATTGCAGAAAATAAGCTAACAAAATGTGGCCAACAAAACTGTATTATTCTTACATGTTTTGTTCATCAGGATAATCTTCACAAACTAGCACAACTTTTACAAATTATGAAGTTGAGGTGCCGATAACCTTGTGGGCAGCGCGCTGACATACAGTGCTGTTGCACTACAGATGTCCCGAGTTTGAATCCCGACTTGAAGACCTTTCCCGACCCTGCCCCTATCTCTCTCCCACTTCGCTTCCTGTCAACTCTGATCTGTCCTATCGTACTAAACGTGAAAATGCCAAAAATAAATCTTGAAAAATAAAAAAAAAGTAAGTTGAAATACAACAAGTACTAAAAAGCTAAAGTTAGGCTACGCCATGGTGGCATGACTTCAACGTCACCACTGCTAAGATGACCCTGACAAATCTTTTAATTTTAATTTAAAATTTACAAGTTAGGTTGTTTTAGTTAGAATAGTTTGCAAGAGTGTGAGAATTAACAACAAAGCTGTAAAAGCAGACTAGTAAGTAGATGAATTTACCTGTTCGGCATGATGTTTAATGTCTCAGGGAACCTCTGCAACCGCCTTTTCCAAGAAACGTCAAAGATTAAAAAATTGGGTATTATTGACGTATTTTATGTTGTAGAATAAAACGTAAAAAAAAATTAGTTTGAGCTTATGTTAACCATAACTATTAAGCAAAAACGCATTCAAAAGTTCGAGATCTCGTATGCGTTTTTTTTTGGGGTTTGTATTCGTCATCCTTTCCTTTCAAAATGCTTGCTACGGATGCGAAAATGCAGAAAATCGAACCTGATCCAAATTTTTTATGATGGACAAAAGTTTTGGAGGCAGTGTGTAAACGTGATTGACACAACGTGAGGTCGTATTTATTTTTTAACGTGCGAAAATTTAGGACTCAGTGTGTAATGACTTTTAATTGACTTTTGACAATGGAACAGTTCAAAAATCTAACTATTAGATGGTGCAGCATCTAATAGTAGGGGCTCATACTTGACCATGATAATCAGGCAAACCGACATCATTGATTCATTGCAATTAGTTCGTTTTATCTGACCGATGCATGGCAGGTTGTGGAGGAGTGTTCTGGAAAGTGGTTCAGGAACAGCGACGGTTAAGATTTGCTCAAACTCTACTCAAACACTCCACTATTATCATACAGACATGTTGACCTTTAAAGTTTTGATTAATTGTGTTTTTGAGTGCTGCGTATAGGGAGCTTTCAGGCATGAGGGGTTTCCTGTGAGCCTGATGAAGAAAAGCGGCAGGGTGAACTTTCGTCTGCGTTTCATAAATGCATAGAAAAACCCAGAGAGATCAGCCCTACAGCTGGCTCTAATTACTGCAGGCATTCAGACCCAGCAGTGTAGCAGGGACAATAACGTCTCTCTCTTTCTGTCTCCTCAGCTGAGAGGGAGCAAGGTGATGTGGTCTCTCCCTCTCTGATGCCAGAATGAGAACTTACCCCCGTGGGGCACCAACAGTGTTCTTTATAAGTGCACTGTGGATTCTAGTGTCCCCGGCTCTGGCTAAAGCGGACCCCAGCGGAGGCATTCCGTTCCTTGGAGGGAACTACGAGGGAACTCACCCCATGCTGTATTTTGGCCAGGCAGAGGTTGAGGAGCTGCAGCGGGCGGCGGTGGGGACGCACAAGGCTTTGGTCCGACAGATCCGGGAGGCCGGGGAGGCCATACTGGAGCGACCGGAGGAGTATCTGCCCCCTTGGAACCCTACTGAGTTTAGTGCCCGCTGGAATGAAGTCTATGGGAACAACTTAGGCCTGCTCTCTATGTTCTGCCTGCTGTACCCACACCGTGCAGGTGCACTGGACGTAGCCAAGGAATACATGGAGCGCATGGCTGCGCAGCCCAACTGGTAAAGTAGTGTGTGCATTTGTGTCTGAGCGTATGCATTTAATGTGCTGCATAGCCTTCAAAGAAGCTGTGCCTGTGTAATGAGTAGGGCTGCACGATATATCGAAATTATCGAAATATCGTGATATGCATATCGCAACGGCATGCAATATCTGAATCATTTTAATAATAGGCTACTTCAAAATGTTGCAAAAATTCAAAGGTTTAGGTCGACGCATATAGCAGACAATAGCTTGACGTTAAAAAGACTTAAGTTCAAAAAGTTGCAGAAAACAACTCCTTGCCGTCTCGTCTTGCTGTCTGACACACACCTGAAGCACGCGCACAAACCGCATTACGGACAGCGTGTGATCTGTTCAGTTTTCTGTGCTCATAGCCGCCGCGCACACACAGAGACAGGTTTTAGACCCCGCGAACCTCGAGTTGATTCGTCTTTCAATCAACTCGATCGTGATTATCGTGATTAATCGTGATTAATCGCATCCAAAATAAAAGTTTTTGTTTATATAATGTGTGTACTGTGTATATTTTATTATGTATATATAAATACATACACATACATGTATATATTTAAGAAAATATTATATTTGTATATTAAATATATTTATGTATAATATAAATTATATAAATATATACATGTAAATACATATAATTATTTTAAAATGATATTTTCAAAATATATACTGTATGTGTGTGTATTTAAATATACATAATAAATATACACAGTACACACACATATATTACATAAAAACGTTTATTTTGGATGCATTTAATCGCGATTAATCATTTGACAGCACTGGCTAAAACACTTCTGGTCACTTTTAGAAATTGTATTGATGCTATCTTTTTCAAGAAAGTATGTAAAAGATATATATTGGTAAGATCATTTTCATTCAAAAATTTTTTTGATATAATTTAAATAGATTTTACACACTTAAAGCAATATCACATATCGAAAATCTCATTATTTAACAAGGTATCGCATATCGCATTTTTCTTCAATATCACACAGCCCTAGTAATGAGGGTCATATTGTAAGAGCTGTGCATGTAAACGCCATCTTTGGCATTCCTCGTTAGCACGCCCGTCTACGCAGGTTGAAGCTATAGTTCAAATCTTGGTCTGGGGTGCATTTCCCAAAAGCAGCTATGGTCACAAGTTGCCAATAGAGTTTAATGGAACTTCTGACCTTAGTTAGCTAACAATGCTTTTGGGAAACGTGCCGTGACCCGGAGTGTGGTTTATGCAGGTGAGTATTATGGAGACCTGCTAGTAAGAGCTATGTAGGTAAACCTCAAGAGGCACACTAGTAATTAACGCTACTGGTTACCGTCTTTATGGTTACCATTCTTGTTAGTGTGCCCACCTTCTACGTCAGTTGACGCTGATTCGAAACCTGCACAGGCTGCTTCAAACCTGTGAGTAGGACCAGTTACACCAGTTAGTTGATTTGATAGAAATGATTGGCAACAGCTTATGGGTTTCTTGAGGTATTTATTCACAGTATTGTGATAACAGAGGTGAGCACAGCCTAGTCCCCTCATTGGCATCCACTAAATAACCCACAACACGTAGTTTGCTGTCATAAGTTCTGTCATAGATTAGGTTCGCACACAAAATATTTGCCATATTTACAACAGGTGCATATACACAAATTTGGTAATATCCTCTTTCTAATGTTGATGAATTTAGATTGTTCTAAGAGAGAGTGTTTGGTTATGAACTAATATAATACACACCCAAACTTTATTTCCATTTCCAGTCTGCAGAACCTCTCCTATACAGCCATTTGTTACTTTCTGCAAACGTATCTACATTTCTGCATCAGTTTTTGTGTGACTTGCATTGTATTCAAAGTACACATTTTCCCTTATGCTGTCTAAAGATGCACTCTGTGTGTGGCAAGATGTTCAAGTAAAGCCAAGTGCGCTGTTTTCAAACCCAGATGAAACACAATAAACACCTTTTATACAGGCCTAGGCTACACTAGATTAGCTGAGTTTTTGTTCAGAAACTATCCCAGATCCAACTATAACGCAAATCATGTTTGATACTCTGCAATAGGTAAGAAATATAGTTGCTACATAGGGCCACAATTTATTTTATATAAAAGCATAAAGCATTATTAGTTCTATTAGTATTGTTATATGCCAGTTTAAAGGGGTCATATGATGCAATTTCAAGTTTTCCTTTCTCTTTGGAGTGTTACAAGCTGTTGGTGAATAGATAAGATCCCTAAAGTTGCAAAGACTAAAGTCTCAAACCCAAAGAGATGTTCTTTATAAAAGTTAAGACTCGTCCACGCCCTCCTAAAACACCTCGTTTAAACACGCCCCCACATGTCTACGTCACGATGTGAGAAGATTTGCATAACACCGCGCAAATGTTCACGCAAAGAAAGAAGGTGTAACTTTGATTCTCGCTGTAGTATTGTTGCTGCCGCCGCTGCCATGTCGTGGAGACGCTGTGTTTCGTTCCGAAAGCGAAAATACTTTGTTTGGTCTTCCAAAAGAGGACACAACTAGAAATCAGTGGTTAAGTTGTATTTACAACCCCGTTCCAGAACAGTTCATCCCAAATATTCAGATGTGTGCAGTGCATTTTACGGAGGACTGTTTCCTGAACCTGGGAGAGTAGCCTACAATGTGTCTGTGCACAAAGGCTGTTTCTATAAAGTGGGGCAATTCCAACTTTGCAAGGACAGTCTGGTGCTTCTGACTCATAGCCTGTAAGTACGTTTTCATATTTAAAGAATTTGCCACTGATGATTCAAACGCGAGTTTTGAGCAGTGTAGAGTAGCGCTTGTTGTTTGTCATTTCTCCGATCACAAATGCAGACATGGTTTTATGTTTATGAGGCTCGATACGGAACGCAACGTGTAAAAAGACAGTATAAGTCATTATAATCAGTAATTATGTCCTCACTGGATGCAACAAATGCCTCGTTTATAATGAACGATGAGCTTTGTAAAAATCGACACGTTTCAGAAAGGCGGGGCATAGAGGAGCAGCAATAATGTACAGTATGTGGAAAATAATGTGCTTTTTGAACCTTAAACCGCATAAATGCATTGCATTACGCCAAATACACAAAATAATGTTCTTTTTTAGCAACATCATATGACCCCTTTAACACATTCCATGTTTCTAATTCCACAATGATTCTCTTTTCAGAAGCGTGTGGTTTGAGTTTACATGTAGAAAAGAAATGATGAGAATGTCTTGATGAATCAGGATTTCTGCGTGAAAACATTTGCACACAGGTTTTGTGCATAGCCTGCTTTGTGTTTACTGTCACTGTACCTTTAACAGTCTGGAGCTTGATCGTTTTGATAATACTTTTGCAGAAACCTGCTTTTGCAGAAACCATATTGCTTCCTGTAAATTATCTCTAAAATGCTGACAAGCCAAACCTGCCTCTGACACTACAACCTCAAAAGCCTCGAATGCAGTGAGTGACAGTTAGACTCGCCTCTGATATGTCTGAACTTGTACCTGATGCTTCTTATGCACTTACCTTGCCTCTGATATCACTGCTAAAGTTTATGAAGATCAATATGTTCCTATATGATTGGCACTAATTAACTGCAGACTTTGATCTGGACTAATATGTGTAAAAGTAACATCTCAGAAATGCTCTGAAAGGGATAGTTCACCCAAAAAAGAACATTCTGTCATGATTTACTCACCCTCACATTGTTCCAAACCTGTATGAGTTTTTTTTTCTTTTGTTCAACATAAAAGAGAACATTTTAAAGAATGTGGGTAATCAAACAGTTGCTGGTACCCACTGACTTCCAGGGTATGAACAAAAATAAATACTCCAGCAACTGTTTGATTGTCCAAATTCTTTAAAATATGTTTAGTTTTGTTTTCAGCAGAAAAAATAAATCCGTACAGCTTTGAAACAACCTGAGGTTGAGTAAATGATGACAGAATTTTCATTTTTGGGTGAACTGTCCTTTTAAAGACGGTTCTAAGTTTTAGAATGCAGGGCCTTTTAGAAGTTTTGAAGCCCTTGTGATAACCCTCTGAAAGCTTAGACATGTAGACCATCAAATTTATCAAAGGCTTAATTGCTGTCCCCACAAAATCTGGTTTCCATGTATTCAATAACCAACACAAAAATTAGCCAATGGATCTTACTTGTTCACTGAACTGTGAATCACACTGACCCAGATTCCACTGTCATCATTTAATTCCGACACATTCGTTCTTATTTGGAAAGTGTGTGACCTCTGCCTCTTGCATAACAGGAATCGCAAGATGGCTCTAACTAGTTTGGGGTGCATCTTCAGTTGTCTTAACCACTTGTGAACAGTTATGGATGGCGTTTTTTTAAATTATACAAGTTAGTTCCTGTCCTTGAATAGGTAGGGGCAAGTCTTGAGTCATGGCAATGAATCATTGAATCATTCATTCTTCCGATTTATTCAGAAACACTAAATTGGGATGATTCTGTGGAATGATTCACTTTTAGGCAGAGCTCCCACACTGGCTACTGAAGCAGCGTCACATTCCTTCATTCAGGGAACCTGAGTTATATGCATAAGCCAGACTGTTAGGGTCTCTGTTGCTTGTATATTTGAGTTCTGTTAGAGTGGTTTTTAGTTCTCATATGTGTGCACAGCTCTTAAACATATTTCCAAGTCCTAAATATTCATAGTGCAAGTTTTTCCTTACCTACTCCAGTGTGTTCAGATGAGTGCTGGAGTTTCTGTTTAAGCTGTTTGGATGGTTGGGTTAACTGCTGCGGTTCTGCACTCTCATTTACACTGCCGCCAGCATGTAGTGGCCAACCAGGACCAGCCTAACGCAAACCTCCAACTTCTGGAACTCATAACATTGTTGTCATTATTACTCTCACACACACACACCAGAGTGTAGGTATAGATTCAGATCTACAGCATCCACTGCTCTTTAGAAGCTTAAATGTGAACATTTACATTACATAAATTCTTCTTTCTTACCAAAAAAAAAAAAAAAACAGCCCATGCAGGTTTGTAAGCAGCAATATACTTTTTTCCTCCATTTCACTTCTAGATATTAATACCGTCCTGTGAATTGCAATTGAAATGCACTTCACTTGTCTCTTAAATGCTCAAATATACATTAATCTATATGGACATTGTTTATCTATGTATTAATATGAATAAGCTCTATTATTAAAAGCAATTGCAATGGTATAAACAGTAACATTTGCATCCCAAGCCATATTTCATGTCTATTGTCATGTTTGGTAAAACACAAAATAAATGTATTATATTAGTACATTTGAATATTTAATTATTCTGACCTAATGCTCTGTCTCTATTAGGTTAGTGTTTCATAATTTATTTTAAATGTTGTACACCTGTCAATTACTGTATACTTTGCTACAATTTGTTAATGATATTTACTACCTTTCTTATTCTTCGCTGAATTAAAAGAATTGGGTTTGTTAAAAATGAACTAGAAAAAAAAGAAATTGTCACTTTAATGTGTTGCAATTAATTCTCAAAAATAAAGTGATAATAAATAAACATAATTATTCCTACCCACCTATTTTTGTATAAGGAATGTATTCATCTGTCGCAGTTTAATTTTGAAGTACTACCGCTAACACCACTGTAATACTAATTTTTGGATTGTCAGTTTAACCAACCTACAGTATTTTTCTCAGTCAGCAGAGAGTTTCTATATATAGCCAGACATGACAGATCTTCTGCTCATAGCTTCAGTAATTGATAGCAGCATTATTATTTTTTTTGGTCACTTCACATGACAAGAATTTGGTCGTCTCTATGACTGTCAATACAAATATCTGTTTAGTTAGCAGACTAGAGCAGCTTTCCTCTCAAAAGCCATCCAGAGGCTTACTTATAAAAGCACTGCAATTGTTGTTTTTCTAAGCTCTCTCTCTAAAAAAAAAAAAAAAAAGGGCTGAAAAATGTATTTGTCTGACTAAGCAAACACTGTTTGATTGCTATGAGATGTTGTGTGAGATGAAGTGTTTCAGAGTTTTAAAAGCAGCTGTTTTGTTTCAGGATGGTGAAAGATGCTCCGTGGGATGAGGTTCCCAGAGTTTCTATATATAGCCAGACATGACAGATCTTCTGATCATAGCTTCAGTAATTGATAGCAGCATTATTATTATATTTTTGGTCACTTCACATGACAAGAATTTGGTCGTCTCTATGACTGTCAATACAAATATCTGTTTAGTTAGCAGACTAGAGCAGCTTTCCTCTCAAAAGCCATCCAGAGGCTTACTTATAAAAGCACTGCAATTGTTGTTTTTCTAAGCTCTCTCTCTAAAAAAAAAAAAAAAAAGGGCTGAAAAATGTATTTGTCTGACTAAGCAAACACTGTTTGATTGCTATGAGATGTTGTGTGAGATGAAGTGTTTCAGAGTTTTAAAAGCAGCTGTTTTGTTTCAGGATGGTGAAAGATGCTCCGTGGGATGAGGTTCCCATAGCTCACTCTCTGGTCGGCTTTGCTACAGCATACGACTTCCTGTACGAGTACCTCAGTAAAGTTCAGCAGGAGCGCTTCCTGCAGGTGATTGGGAATGCTTCACGATACATGTATGAGAAATCTTACCACCGCGGCTGGGGATTCCAGTACCTCCACAACCACCAACCCACCAACTGTGTTGCTCTTCTGACTGGCAGCCTCGTGGTCATGAACCAAGGTGAGTCTGGCGTTCCTTTAGAGTGTTTTATGTCCAGACAGTGTGAAAGCATCTGCATACCTGTATGTGTGAAGCTCCATCAAGGTGCCTTTAAGGCAAGTTACATCATGGTGACACCCCAAACACATATTTTCTGTGTAGGTAGGGGAGAAATTTTATATAATAAATTCCTGGTAGAATTTTATTTATTTATTTATATAGTTTAAGCCACACACAAACATGCTTTATATATGGAGAGTTTATTTGCAAAAACATAACTCTGGCGTCTTTTTATTCATTTTCATAAATCATGTTTTTTATGGTGTTATCATGGTTTTTATTGCATTTTATTGTGTTAGTTAGCTGTATTTTTTTAGTTATTATTTAATCAAAACTATGGAAGCCCGTTTCACCACTGAATAAAAAATAAAAAAAGGTACTTGGGATTTTGTATCTCACAATTCTGACATTTTTTCACAGAATTGTGTGATATAAACACAATTGCGAGTTATAAAGTCACAATTGTGAGTTAACATCCAATTTTGGGGGGGGACTGATATGTTCTCAGAATTGCGAGTTTATATCACACAATTATGAGAAAAAAAGTCAGAATTGTGAGATTAAAAAGTCTTTTTTTTTAATTTTTTTTTTATTCAGTGGCAGAGACGGGCTTCCATACAAAACAACCCAACTGCAGTTTGATTGATATTAATTGGAATGCAGGATAAAAAAAACAAAAACATGATTTATGAAACAGATGTAATTACATGCAGATATTTTTCAAATATAAGTACAATGTAAAAACATGTATGTACACAATAAGTGCATTGTACCAAACGATTAATTTAAATGTAAGTACATAGTAGTTAAGGACACTTAATATAAAGTGGGACCATTTTTTACAGTGTATCTACTTGACTGGGTAAGGACTGTTTGTAAAAATTAAGTTTCAAATCAAAAATAATAAATCTGATAGCAGTAGTTTCATAACTTCTGCTCAAGTCTTGTTAAAAAACGTAATTTTTCACACTGGTCTAGTTAACGTACATGTAAGTTTTTAAAGTAAATTACCTTTATGAAATATTTTATTGGCTCTTTTAGCTGAAGGATGAGACTTCCGTTCCTACAGCCGCTAAAATTGAGTGTTGTGATTACATTTACCTATGATTTGTCCACTTTATATTGTATCTACCTCTACGGACAGCATCTGTGTCATGCTGTTCAATGTTGGAATTCTGTTGGGAAATGCATCACAAAAACATTAAAAAAGTCATGAAAGCACATTTAAAATTTAAGAAAAACAGGACAAGTAAAATATTTTAGGCCTGTAGGGCCAATAATTGACAACATGCTCCACATGACCTTTTATTAAACCCAGAAAACCCCTGTAACAGCACGTAACAGAAACTTTTATTTTAATACCAAGCGGAACTGAAATTCTCAGTTTCAGAACTGAATCTGTGCACAATCTGTTACTCCCACTTGAACTGACATATGGTTTTTGGAGAAAGTTCAGTGCTCTGCCCCCCCACACACACACACACAGACACACACACACACACACACACACACATATACATATATATATATATCATAAAACCCATAGAGCTGTATGATAAAGGTGATCGTGATTTGACCAAGTACAACATGTTCCTGGATCAGCATCCTTGTTGATCCTGGAACAACATTCCTATCAACCAATCAGAATTGAGGGATAACTTTTCAGGAAATATCTGTTTTAGGCTTACAACCAGGGTTAGGTGC
>NW_015554129.1:115242-118157 GCF_001515605.1 Sinocyclocheilus anshuiensis
GAGCGCTTCCTGCAGGTGATTGGGAATGCTTCACGATACATGTATGAGAAATCTTACCACCGCGGCTGGGGATTCCAGTACCTCCACAACCACCAACCCACCAACTGTGTTGCTCTTCTGACTGGCAGCCTCGTGGTCATGAACCAAGGTGAGTCTGGCGTTCCTTTAGAGTGTTTTATGTCCAGACAGTGTGAAAGCATCTGCATACCTGTATGTGTGAAGCTCCATCAAGGTGCCTTTAAGGCAAGTTACATCATGGTGACACCCCAAACACATATTTTCTGTGTAGGTAGGGGAGAAATTTTATATAATAAATTCCTGGTAGAATTTTATTTATTTATTTATATAGTTTAAGCCACACACAAACATGCTTTATATATGGAGAGTTTATTTGCAAAAACATAACTCTGGCGTCTTTTTATTCATTTTCATAAATCATGTTTTTTATGGTGTTATCATGGTTTTTATTGCATTTTATTGTGTTAGTTAGCTGTATTTTTTTAGTTATTATTTAATCAAAACTATGGAAGCCCGTTTCACCACTGAATAAAAAATAAAAAAAGGTACTTGGGATTTTGTATCTCACAATTCTGACATTTTTTCACAGAATTGTGTGATATAAACACAATTGCGAGTTATAAAGTCACAATTGTGAGTTAACATCCAATTTTGGGGGGGGACTGATATGTTCTCAGAATTGCGAGTTTATATCACACAATTATGAGAAAAAAAGTCAGAATTGTGAGATTAAAAAGTCTTTTTTTTTAATTTTTTTTTTATTCAGTGGCAGAGACGGGCTTCCATACAAAACAACCCAACTGCAGTTTGATTGATATTAATTGGAATGCAGGATAAAAAAAACAAAAACATGATTTATGAAACAGATGTAATTACATGCAGATATTTTTCAAATATAAGTACAATGTAAAAACATGTATGTACACAATAAGTGCATTGTACCAAACGATTAATTTAAATGTAAGTACATAGTAGTTAAGGACACTTAATATAAAGTGGGACCATTTTTTACAGTGTATCTACTTGACTGGGTAAGGACTGTTTGTAAAAATTAAGTTTCAAATCAAAAATAATAAATCTGATAGCAGTAGTTTCATAACTTCTGCTCAAGTCTTGTTAAAAAACGTAATTTTTCACACTGGTCTAGTTAACGTACATGTAAGTTTTTAAAGTAAATTACCTTTATGAAATATTTTATTGGCTCTTTTAGCTGAAGGATGAGACTTCCGTTCCTACAGCCGCTAAAATTGAGTGTTGTGATTACATTTACCTATGATTTGTCCACTTTATATTGTATCTACCTCTACGGACAGCATCTGTGTCATGCTGTTCAATGTTGGAATTCTGTTGGGAAATGCATCACAAAAACATTAAAAAAGTCATGAAAGCACATTTAAAATTTAAGAAAAACAGGACAAGTAAAATATTTTAGGCCTGTAGGGCCAATAATTGACAACATGCTCCACATGACCTTTTATTAAACCCAGAAAACCCCTGTAACAGCACGTAACAGAAACTTTTATTTTAATACCAAGCGGAACTGAAATTCTCAGTTTCAGAACTGAATCTGTGCACAATCTGTTACTCCCACTTGAACTGACATATGGTTTTTGGAGAAAGTTCAGTGCTCTGCCCCCCCACACAGACACACACACACACACACATTATGAAGATGAAGGGTCTGCCCCCTCGCTCAGCATTCCTGCCTGGAATTTAAGGCTGCTCAGGGTCATTCTGCAGAGCTGAACTTAAGCCTCCGTAATTATTTCTCCAGTGCAGCAGTTCTCCACATGACTCCAGTATTTCAGAACAGATATTTTCCCCTCTCTCTGTTGGTCTTTTGTGTTTTTCTCTGTCTATATTCCTCCCCTGCAGCTATTCATAACATAATCTGTAGTTTTTGGCCCTGAAAGTATGTCCTGCCGTTCTTTTTCCTTTTTGAATCGGCTTCTCTCATATCTGTCCAAATATCTGGAGGTTCTTTTTACCCCACTCTTCCCAGCTCAGTTTCATAGCAGAAGATTCTTTATAAAATAACAGCATTGATATACTTGGTTTGTGGAGATCAGCCTTGATGAAGGAACACCCCCTAAAAATGTTAGTTCACCCAAATGAAAAATTCTATCATCTTTCACTCACCCTCATGTCGTTTCAAACCCATAAGACTTCCTTTCATTTACTGACAGTCCATGCAACCAAAACTTTGATTCAGCAAAAACTACAAATAGACGTGTACAAAGTATGAAGTACTTTAAAGGGTTAGTTCACCCCAAAATGAAAATTCTGTCATTAGTTACTCACCCTAATGTCGTTCCAAACCCGTAAGACCTTCGTTCATCCTCGGAACACAAAGTAAGATATTTTTGATGAAATGTGAGAGCTCTCAGACCCTGCATAGACAGCAACACCACTGTAATGTTCCTAAGTCCAGAAACGTAGTAAGGACATCGGTAAAACAGTCCATTTGACATCAGTGGCTCAACTTCAGTTTTGCGAATCTACGAGAATACTTTTTGAGCGCAAAGAAATCAAAAATAACATAATTTATTTAACAATTCTTGTCCCCCGAGTTACATCTGTCACCATTTTGGAGAGTACCCAAGAGCGTAATCGACATAATCAGTGTTGTTTGCGTTCGTCGGAGAAAGCGCGCGCATGAACGTAATATGCGTAATCAGTGTTGTTTACGTTTAGGGGAAAGCGTGAGGATGTGTTGTGATACTCTCTAAAATGGTGGCAGACGTAACTCGGGGGAGAATAATTGTTGAATAAATTGTTATTTTTGTTTTCTTTGCGCTCAAAAAGTATTCTCGTAGCTTCGCAAAACTGAAGTTAAGCCACTGATGTCACATGGACTTTTTTACCGATGTCCTTACTATGTTTCTGGACCTGGGAAT
>NW_015554129.1:122336-123510 GCF_001515605.1 Sinocyclocheilus anshuiensis
CATTCCTGCCTGGAATTTAAGGCTGCTCAGGGTCATTCTGCAGAGCTGAACTTAAGCCTCCGTAATTATTTCTCCAGTGCAGCAGTTCTCCACATGACTCCAGTATTTCAGAACAGATATTTTCCCCTCTCTCTGTTGGTCTTTTGTGTTTTTCTCTGTCTATATTCCTCCCCTGCAGCTATTCATAACATAATCTGTAGTTTTTGGCCCTGAAAGTATGTCCTGCCGTTCTTTTTCCTTTTTGAATCGGCTTCTCTCATATCTGTCCAAATATCTGGAGGTTCTTTTTACCCCACTCTTCCCAGCTCAGTTTCATAGCAGAAGATTCTTTATAAAATAACAGCATTGATATACTTGGTTTGTGGAGATCAGCCTTGATGAAGGAACACCCCCTAAAAATGTTAGTTCACCCAAATGAAAAATTCTATCATCTTTCACTCACCCTCATGTCGTTTCAAACCCATAAGACTTCCTTTCATTTACTGACAGTCCATGCAACCAAAACTTTGATTCAGCAAAAACTACAAATAGACGTGTACAAAGTATGAAGTACTTTAAAGGGTTAGTTCACCCCAAAATGAAAATTCTGTCATTAGTTACTCACCCTAATGTCGTTCCAAACCCGTAAGACCTTCGTTCATCCTCGGAACACAAAGTAAGATATTTTTGATGAAATGTGAGAGCTCTCAGACCCTGCATAGACAGCAACACCACTGTAATGTTCCTAAGTCCAGAAACGTAGTAAGGACATCGGTAAAACAGTCCATTTGACATCAGTGGCTCAACTTCAGTTTTGCGAATCTACGAGAATACTTTTTGAGCGCAAAGAAATCAAAAATAACATAATTTATTTAACAATTCTTGTCCCCCGAGTTACATCTGTCACCATTTTGGAGAGTACCCAAGAGCGTAATCGACATAATCAGTGTTGTTTGCGTTCGTCGGAGAAAGCGCGCGCATGAACGTAATATGCGTAATCAGTGTTGTTTACGTTTAGGGGAAAGCGTGAGGATGTGTTGTGATACTCTCTAAAATGGTGGCAGACGTAACTCGGGGGAGAATAATTGTTGAATAAATTGTTATTTTTGTTTTCTTTGCGCTCAAAAAGTATTCTCGTAGCTTCGCAAAACTGAAGTTGAGCCACTGATGTCACATGGACTGTTTTACCGATGTC
>NW_015554129.1:123543-124856 GCF_001515605.1 Sinocyclocheilus anshuiensis
CCTAAGCTTTTTTTTTTTTTTTGAACACTTGAGTTTGACTGAGACTGACTTGTTTGATCTGTGTTTTGTTCTGCCATGTTGAAATATTGAGGTGTTCAATTTCATTTCTATATTAGGAAATAAAACCTCATAAATAAACTGTTTCTTGTTTTTCACTGACATATGTCTTGGTGTTGGACTAGTGCATCTTTGAGCCTACATTCAGTATGAGTAAAACACTTAAGTACTTTTAAAATCTGATACTTTAAGACTTTTACTCAAGTCAGATTTGAATTGGTGACTTGTAACTTGTAATGGAGTCATTTTTACAGTAAGGAATCTGTACTTTTACTCAAGTATGGTCTTCAGGTACTCTTTACACCTCTGCAGTTGCGTTGCTGTCTATGCAGGGTCTGAGAGCTCTCACATTTCATCAAAAATATCTTAATTTGTGTTCTGAAGATGAACGAAGGTCTTACGGGTTTGGAACGACATGATGCATCAGTTTTGGTTGCATGGATTCTCAATGGATGGACAAAAACAATGTGAGAATATTTAAAATTTCTTCATTTGTGTTCTGAAGATAAACAGAAGTCTCAAGGGTGTGGATCGAAATGAGGGTGAGTAAATGATTACAGAATTTAACAACATTTTTGGATGAACTAACCCTTTAAGCTCAACCTTATGTATGCAAAGCTCCTAGTAATCCCAACCAACCCATCATTTCTACATCTTGCAGGTCAGGACAGTCAGGAACTTGTGCGTAGTTCTTTATTTGCCACTTAAATTTCACTTGGCACTTCATGATGACTGCCTGGTTTTGCAGTTTCACACTTTATTACATGGCACATCTGATCTCCAGTCAACCAAAAACAGCCCACATCACACAGTTTTGGTCTCACTTCCTCTGTAGCTCCCTATATCGAACTCAAGGCTCTACTTTTGGCCATGAGAACTACACTCTAAAAAAAAAATGGTGCTATATAGCACTAAAAGTGGTTCTTTGGCTTGTAATCATAGGGGAACCACTTTTAGTGCTGTTTAGCACCTATTTTTACAGGTGTTATATAGCACCTTTGTCAAATGGTGTCATGTAGAACCATAAGAGGTGCCATATAGCACTTTTTCTCAAACAATGGTGCACCAATCATAACTCATCCATGGCTCCCAGCATGCATTGCGACATGAATAAATTATGCAGCTGCATTGTCTTAGTATTTTCTTTTATTCTTACTACTTGCTTTTATTTTTGTTGTGACTTTTTACTGCCCTGTTTTGTAATGTTCAAAAATCATATAAAAATTATCAGAATATTTTGTCACCATTGCTGAGAT
>NW_015554129.1:124927-160719 GCF_001515605.1 Sinocyclocheilus anshuiensis
AAATCATATCAAAATTATCAGAATATTTTGTCACCATTGCTGAGATTCACATGCTGATTCTTCATGTCTATGAGTGACAGAATTGAAACCTCTTTATAACCCATATTTCTAAAAGTGGTTTATACAATTTTCTCACATTGTCACATAGTATCGTAGAACTGCAATAACATAAAACTCATAAAAGAACTACAGATTTTGATAAAATGCAACCAGAGACTCAGGCACATGAAATAATTTTACCATAAGTTCCTTGCCATCACATATGTGTTTTATAAACACTATTGTAACAACCAAAGATAAACTTATTTTTTAAACTTAAAATTAAAGTCAAGGGTCAAGAGGCAACTAAAGCAAACACTATTCACCAAAACGGTAAGTTGAACAGGTTCTTTATACCGTAGTGGTGCTATATAGCACCTTAACCACTCCAAAGAACCGCTGAAGAACCGCTGAAGCACCTTTTTTTTAGAGTGTACCGCTAGAACAGCACTCTCCTATCTCAGCACAGTCCTAAGCGTCTGTATTCCACTACCGTCTGGAGGTTCCATCACAACAAGGTACAAAGTCGCTTTCCAGTATGCTCTCACATTTACTCTGTGGTGGAACGAGCTTCCAACCTTCACCTGATCTACTGAGACCATCACAGCTCTTAAGACACTCCTTTGAAATTATGGTTGACTTTTGAGAATGTGATTACTTAGTATTTTATAGAATTTTAACTGTAGCATGCTATCAATATTGCATTTAATATTTAAATTTCAATAGAAATGACATTGACAGTAATGCCGTATTCCAAAGACAGTAGCAATAAATATGGAATTATGGTAGCACTTTAGTTAAGGGACCAATTTTCACTATTAACTAGTTGCTTGTTAGCGTGCATATTACTAACTTATTGGTTGTTTATTAGTACTTATAAAGCACATATATTCTGCAAGACCGTATTTTAGTTCTCTTAATTCGACCCATGCCTAAACTCAACTCAACAACTATCTTACTAACTATTAATAAGCAGCCAATTAGTGATAGCTATTAGTTAGTTAATGGTGAGAATTGGTCCCCAAACTGAAGTGTGGCCGAAATTACATATATAAATAAAGTCCTACTTAAAAGTCTGAAGTTCAGCTAATTGAATTTAATATAAATGTAAAATGCAATACAATTTCATTTAATTTGAAATAACATTGTAATTGTCTGAAACCATTCCATAATAGGTACTCTTTTTTTTTTTTTTTTTTTTAAGTATGCTAAAGTGTACTGCTTTTACGCAAGGGCAGGAAACGGCAACAACACTTGCAACGAGTCTTTATTCAGCCCTGTAAGTAACACATGTTGGAATATAAGTGACAACTTTGAAAATATGACTTATTACAGAAATAGTCAATTCTGTCCCAGACATCAAGTCAAGTGCATTGAGCTGTATGGTACAGCTGTGTACTCTGGTTGTATATTGCACATTTAGTCAAATGTATACACAGTACACAAACAGCAGACATAGCATAAGTGGTGTGGTGGTACGACTCTCCAAACATAACGTTCTCAACCAAGCCTTCATTGAGCTCAAAATTACATGACTAATATTGGAACATACTATGTACTTTTTTCTGTGAAATGTAACAGAAAAAGACTGTAGTAGAAGAAAAAACATGGAAATATAACAAAAGATATAACGTAAAAAGCAATGAAAATGAGGAAAATATTTAGATGGAAAAAAAATAAAGGGCTTTGTGGCATGAAGGGTGTTTTCTAGTGTGGATGTTTCCTTAATATGGTGCAGCCAGATAGTACATAATTTGTGCTTTGATAACTCGGGCTTGAGAGCTGGGTTTCTGCAGTCTGAATCCACAGAGCAGGGTGATATCATGTTTGTGTAAATGTTGTTCACTGAGGGTAATTCCTGCATGCGTGTGTGTGTAAGGAATAACTTAGATAGCTGTTTGTGGGTGGACTTAGTAAACTTGTGGTGTGACCGGATTACTCAATATACTGATGAGCTGTGGTCTAAATATTCATGTGGTTCTTCTCATACTCACCCAAGCATGCAGGCAGAGTACATTTGAAACATTTTCCTGAAATTAAGTCTTGCTGTGCATGTCAAAGGTGGTGTTATACTAAGAGTTTAGCTTAAATTAGTACAGGAATTCACAAAGCTTTACTGAGGTTTGCAACAAGTCTTAGTGTCTGTGTGTCTTCTGATTCCCAGGCTCATAATTATAACTTGTACAATTCATCATTTATACCATCAAACGTAACTTGCTGAGGTTAAAGGGATCTCTGGTTTCTGTCTGATCTCTCTGTGCTGAAATGAGCTAGATATAACGGCTAAGAACTGCTTTTTGCTGACACAAGCCCATTTACAGTACATGCACATGAGAAAACTATTCCAGGCTTATTGCAGAAAGCAGCACTTTGAAACATTGTGTAAAAATTGAGCACTATTTTCCTTACACCATTTAAGAAATTAAATTGTTTAGTTATGTTATGACTGATGTTGTTATATGGATAAACAGAAATATTATGGACATTTTTGGATTTGTTTCAGCTTTGGCAGTCTTGAGTCTCAGGCATTTTTCTTGCATGTAAATGTACAAATTGTAATGCTGAAGTTCAAGATGAAGACAAATATTTCTTTCATTGCAACATGTGCTGTATATATTCAAAGTTGAAAAGAAAATCCGTGTTTTAAAGAAAGAAATTGTTTGGGGTTTTTTTTTCCTGAAGATGCCAAATTTTTACAAAATGCTGATTGTTAACTAGTGTCATAACTTTCATGTGTTCAGTTGCTGTTTTGGTTTCCCTTTTTCCTCAATTAGATCATTTGTTTCCATATAGCTATTTATTAGTTCCTTGTCTGTTTCCTTGCTTCTGATTAGTTTCACCTGTGTCCTGTTTCTTTAAATAAACTACCTCTAGCAATTAGATCCATTAATTGCCATGACACTCAGGAGGTCAAAGTAAATATTGTTACAAAAGATGTATATTTAAAATGTTTTTAAATAAATCATAAACCAAAATGTATTATGGTTTCCACAACACAACTCTTTTCATCCCAGTAATAATAAGAAGAAATGTTTATTGAGCATGATTTCTGAATTATCATGTGACACTGAAGACTGGAGTAATGCTGCTGAAAATTCTGCTTCGACATCACCTATGAATAAATTGTTTTAAAATGAATTATTTTAGATTTTAATAATATTTCACAATATTACTGTTGTTACTCTATTTTGGATTCAGCGTTAGTGAACATAATATAGTGTTCAATAGAGAATTCAAACATTTTTTTAAATGGAAGTTTTTTGTTTTTTTGCTACATTTAATTAAATATGTTAAAAGATAATGTCCAAAGTTCACCCTATTCATGAAAACTGCCTTCTGATCACAACAAATTGTTCTCTATGCTGCCATTTTTACTACTTTGCTCTGTATTTCAGGATACCTCAAGGAAGCGTACCTCTGGACAAAACAGGCTCTGGCCATCATGGAAAAGTCCATGGTTCTTCTCCGAGATGTGACTGATGGGTCTCTGTACGAGGGTGTGGCGTATGGAACTTACACCACTCGTTCACTCTTTCAGTACATGTTTTTGGTACAGAGGCACTTTGATATCGGCCACTTCAATCACCCCTGGCTGCACAAACACTTTGCATTTCTCTACAGGACAGTGTTGCCTGGTAAGACCTTGCTTTGCTTCATTCTGTGACTATTACAAGCACAGCATTTAGAGGTATCATATTGCAAATGTTTTAACGTTTAATTTCTTTACCCGAGGTCCAATTAAAAGGGTTTTTTTGTCTGCAAAAAGGTCGTAATTCATAATATCCTTAGAACTATATGGGACATTTTGCTGCGGTTGTAACATCTATAGTATGTAAATCACCCATTTTGAAAATGAGTAACTGTTTGCTTTATGTGGGCTGCAGTTTTGCTGTTGGGTCCAGTGTAAAAGTGTTTGACAGATTGACACATTTTGTTACAATAAATGCACCTTCAGTTTTGAAAGTTACAGGTTGCTTTCATTTTTTGACCTTTTTTTTATTTCTCAGGATATGCCCCCTTTAAAAATGTAACTAGCAGACAATTGTGGTAATAAAGTGCTTTGTACATGCCAGTCATAGTCAGTATTGGGGAAAGTTACTTTTAAAAGTAATGCATTACAATATTGCGTTACTCCATAAAAAAGTAACTAGCGTTACTTAGTTACTTTTTATGGAAAGTAATGTGTTACGTTACTTTTGCATTACTTCTTAAATCTGGACAGGGCTTGCTTGTTTGTTTTTAAAATAAAAAAGTTATATTTTTAGGCAAATATAAAAGCCTTTTCACACCAAAAGTGAAATGAATAAGCCTCAGGCTGAAGGGAAAGTAAATTTACGTCCGTACAGTAGAATGCAGAAGAAGAAAGTTCAAAACTACAGTAACACCTTCTGATTTCTCTCAACATGGTGACACCAGAGCTGTCAATCAATAAATTGGTAAAAAAAAGTAACTAGCGTTACTTATTTGAAAAAGTAACTCAGATATTCTCTTGTAAATTAAAAAGTAATGCGTTACTTTACTAGTTACTTGAAAAAAGTAATCTGATTACGTAACTCTCGTTACTTGTAATGCATTACCCCCAACACTGGTCATAGTACAGTAATAAATTCCTTTTACAGATCAGTTGCCTGGTCTCACCTTAAAACGATAAACAGGTAACCTAGCCAGCACCAAACCAAAGTTCAGACCATGAGTTGTAACTGCAACAATAGCTCTCTGTGCACATCAAAGAACTAAGAGCTGGCAAGCTGTTTGTGTGCGTCTACAGACAAGTCAGGTTTGGACAGTTTGCAACCTCCTGCCAAAAGCCATTTTATTGTAGTGGAAACCAAAACCTTAAGCAACAAATCAGGAGACGGAGAGGGTTAGCAGTCACAATACACTCAGTCTATCTCTCAGTTTATCCCCTCTGGGAATGCACACAGATGCAGTACTGTTAGGACTATATGGCCTCTTCTTAGCCGTTTTTGTATTTCTATATCAGTGTAGCTAGCAAGTGTTTTGGCTCTCTGTGGAAACTAAAACAAACTGGTGAAAATACTAACATCAAACTCTCATTAGTTAAATGCTCCCCTCTAAAGACAGTGCTTACTGCTGTCGTTCTTTTACACAAAAGTGATTCATTCTGGCTAAATATTTTCTAGTGGTTGCTAGGTTTAATATCCCTTTTCACAGTAAACTGCTACTCTTCCTTTAATCTTCGCCCAACCTCGATAATTAAAAAGTGTTTACAGCAGTCAAACAAGCTTCTACTCACTGACTGAAGATCAACACTTATTGTGCAGTTTGTAGGAAACAAAAAGAACAGATTCCTGTTGACCTAATCTTTCACGCTCGTATTAGGTTTTGAATGTTTCAATGTATTTTTTGCTCCTGCAGGTTTTCAGAGAACGGTTGCAATCGCAGATTCCAACTATAACTGGTTCTATGGGCCAGAGAGTCAGTTGGTGTTTTTGGATCGGTATGTCATGCGAAATGGCAGCGGGAACTGGCTGGCTGAGGTAATCAGACAGAATCGAGTTCTGGAGGGCCCAGGACAGGCAGGCAGGGGTCAGCGCTGGTGCACGCTGCACACCGAGTTCCTCTGGTGAGATTTGTTGGGTTCCTGAGCATGGAACTTCTAACTTTTTGTAAACATTTTTTCTGTATTCAATTTTAGTTTTGAATACTGTGTATTTAACCCTCAAAGATGTAGGCTTTGATTTTGGTAGATTGAGTTTTAACATTTTTAGATACAGATTGATGTTATTTTTCCCCCTTAAACATGTTTGTAAGAAGCTGTTAGTTCCTGGTCATCATGGTGCTTCAGTATATTTTGTTTCAGGGTAAATGTCAATGTTGCAAAATTTCACCTTTGTTGTACTTACGTTTTCAGGTAATTTGACTTTCTTTAGAAAGTGACGTGAGTGTGACGTGACGTGGCCAAGTATGGTTACCCATACTAGGAATTAGTGCTCTGCGTTTAACCCATCCTAGACTCGAACCTTTGGGTTACGAGTCCGACTCTCTGACCATTATTAGGCCACGACTTTCCCAAAAAAAGCACATATTATATTGCTGAGCTGTGAAGCATTGCTAGTCACTATAATTTTAGTTACATATATATTGTAGTCACAATAAAAATCCCCCCCCACTATTGATTTAAGAGTGACTTCTATGTGAGCTGTGCTTCATAATTGCTGCACTATCCACAATAGGGAATGAAATAGACCTTTTTATCCTGCAAGAAAATTTTGCTAATGTGAACACACCATGTGCTTTTTTTGTCATTTAAAAAAAAATATTGTGACTATACTTTTATCTACCTGTTATGTGTATTATATTGTTGATATTGCTGAGAATGGTTTGAACGGGGTTTAAAAAAAAAAAATTTAGTCATTTAGCAGACGCATTTGTACAAAGCAATTTACAAATGAGGACAACAAAAGCAATCAAAACCAACAAAGGAGCAATAATATAAGTGCTGTGACAAGTCTCGGTTAGTCTAATGTAGTACACATAGCAATGTTTTTTATAATAAATAAAAAGAAAACCAGTAGATAGAATGGAAAAAGAATAGAGAGCCATAGTGTCAGAGGGTCATTTTTTTTAAATAAATAAAGACAAAAGTCGAAAGAATAGAGAAGACTAGTGTTAGAGGGTCACTTTTTAATAAAAAGAAAACCAGTAGTTAGAATAGAAATAGAATAGATTTAGAATACAGCAAGAATAGAACAAGTGTTAGAGGGTCAAGCTGTTTCAAGTTGTTTTTTAATAAATAAAAAGAAAACAAGTACATAAGATAGAAAATAGAATAGTATATGCACACACGTATGTGTGTGTAGATGTTTGTATGTATGTGTATGTGTAAGTCTATGTACAAAAAAAACACTTGTTTTTTTATTTTGAGAAATAGACAAAACCTGGGAAAAACTGTTTCACAGCAAATGCACCTGTTGTTTTATTTTTTATTTAGAGATGATTAAATGTTCTGCTCTTGACTTGTTTGGGATTAAAATGACATGCACGTGCCACTTGATGTGAAAAGGTCCAACTGAAACCAAACAGTTTTCTGATTATCCAAGAACAATAATTTTTTGTTGTATTGTGGCTTATCTAACTTTTCTATGTGCTTCTCCCACTGTATAGGTATGATGCCAGTCTGCAGCCCACCCCACCTCCTGATTATGGTGCATCGCACCTCCATTATTTCGAAGACTGGGGAGTGGTGACCTACGGAAGTGCCCTGCCTGCTGGGAGAAACCACACATTTCTTTCCTTCAAGTCGGGCAAGCTCGGGGGACGTGCTATTTTCGACATGGTTCACCAAAACAAATACAAAGACTGGATCAAAGGGTGGCGGAACTTTAACGCGGGCCACGAGCATCCGGACCAGAACTCCTTTACCTTTGCTCCGAATGGAGTCCCGTTTATCACAGAGGCATTGTACGGTCCCAAATACACCTCTCTCAACAATGCCGTCATGTTCGGGCCTGCCGTGTTGGAGAGCTGCTTTGCACCATGGGAAGGTCAAGTTACAGAGGCTTGTAACTCTAAATGGCTTAAGTACAAGCACGGTCAAGCGGCAGACTGCCAGGGGCAGGTGGAGGCGACTTTGGAGCGGCAGGGCATGGTGTTTATTCGGGGGGAGGGTCACGGCGCTTACAACCCTGAGCTGAAGATCAAGAGTTTTCAAAGGAACTTACTGCTGCTTCATCCTCAGCTGCTGCTGATGGTCGACCACATTCAGCTGCATTTAGGCAGCGTGACGCGCAGCATGAGCGCCTTCTTCCACAACACAGACATGCCCTTTCAGGAAACCCAAGTCGACGGAGTTCACGGTGTTCTGATCAGACATGGAAACGAAACGTCCAGGATGTTCTGGTTGGACGATACGGGCAGCAGTGAAAAGGCAACAGTGGGATATAGGAGCTACCCCCGTGGATACCCCTATAATGGTTCGAATTATGTGAATGTGACTATGCCACTGAGGCACCCTACCAGCAGAGTGGCCTACATCTTCTTCGGATCCGGAGTGGATGTTCAGAGTTTCAGCGTGCATGGAGACTCAGAAACACTGGACATCTATCTGGCCACCGGAGATCACACCTACACCATCTATCTGTACACAGATGTGGTTCCCACCAAGCCTATGGCCATGGTGTTGATGGACCAAAAGAAAGTAGTGTTTGAAAGGACAGCAGGGACAAATGAGCAGCCCTTGGAGGAGGTAGAGGAATATGTTAATGTTGTGGAGGACAATCTGCAGCATGTCAAACCAGTCTTCCAGCAGCTGGAGAGGCACATCCTTTCACGGGTTCTCAACACGGACAGTTTCCACAAAACTGCAGAGCGCCTCCTAAAGTCCTCGGACAAGAGGAAGACTCCAGGGACTGTGGAGAAGATGTTTTCCCTTTCTAAGAAGCAAGGGAAGGGGAAGGGAGGCAAGAAGGCGAGCTTTTCCGACAGCCTCCCAGACATCTTTGCTCAGATCGAGGCGAGGGAGAAGAAGGAGAGGCAGAGGACGATGAAGCGTGTCTATGAGGAGGCTCCGGAGGAAACCGGCGGCGACTCGAGGGCATTCATCGATTACAGTGATTTACGAAAGGGCAGAAAAGTGGGATTTGTCAAGGGGCGGAAATTCAAAGAAGTACGTGTGGGGGCTACGGCAGAGAGCGACAATATGTTTGACGCCACCTCGTACATTCGCCTTTTCCTGATTTTAAATATAGCCACTTTCTTCGTCCTGCTGGCGGTGCTGATGACGCGCTTCCAGAGGGCGCAGAGTTTGCATATGCAGCGTTGTCTTTACTGCGTCCTCCTCATAGACAGCTTCATCCTGCTCTGTCTGTACTCCTCCTGCTCTCAGACGCAGTGCTGACTAACATCATCCCTGTGAGACGTTCAGAATGGTGCTCTTCGACCAAGTTTTGACACCAATACTATGGCAAAATATCCCTGTTTGCAGCAGCAGTGCATACAAGTGATGGCATGTGGTTCTTTCTCACAGGCACAGTCTCATCTTTACTGTGAGATGCGTGGAAGTGTCTTTATTCAGCACAGCTCTGAGTCAGTGCCAGCCAACAGGTGTCTGGGAAAAGTTGATTCTGTATAGGAATTAATAGATGTTGTGAAGATAGCCAGCCCACCTCAGATCAAAAGCTTTTGTGGAGCTTTGAAATAGTTTACATGAACTTTGTCTTGAAGTACACTCTTAAAAATAAAGGTGCTTAAAAGGTTCTTCACAGAGATGCCACAGAAGAACCATTTTTGGTTCCACAAAGAACCATTCAGCCAAAGGTTCTTTAAAGAACCATCTCTTTCTTACCTTTTTATAATCTGAAGAACCGTCTTTCACCACAAAGAACCTTTTGTGAAACAGAAAGGTTCTCCAGATGTTAAAGGTTCTTTATAGAACCATTTAGATAAAAGGCATCATGAAGCACCTTTATTTTTAAGAGTGTATAGGGCCCTGCACGTAACATAAGAGAGGGGAAAATGAAGAATTCACTTCCACAACATTACTAATTTGTGGAGGGAAAATATAGTTAAAGTGTTGGCATGTTATAGCAATATATTCCCTCGTTTTAGTTCAATTATGGCCACGGTTTAATTGACACGAGGTAACGAATTAACAAAACATGGCAACAAAATAAGTTGTGAGGGCAGATTTCTAAATCATGACTAAAGTATCTATTCTTTACCCCCTTGCAAATGTCATGTTTGGGGCTCTGTATTCTCCATGGCCTCCTATTATTATCCTGATTCACTGCAAGCTATGCACATTTGGTAACAACATGGACTATCTTTCATCATAAAATGTGTAAAATGTATATATGTTGAAGCAAAATATATTTTTTGGATGTTGTTTTATACTCTTCTATTAAAAGGCAACTATAGAAATATGTGTATTTTGGCGATTTCTTTATATGTGACCCTGGAGCACAAAATCAGTAATAAGGGTCAATTTTTTGATATTGAGATTTATTCATCATCTGAAAGCTGAATACATAAGCTTTCCATTGATGTATGGTTTGTTATGATAGGACAATATTTGGCCGAGATACGACTATTTGAAAATCTGGAATCTGAGGGTACAAATAAAAATCTAAATATTGAGAAAATCGCCTTTAAATTTGTCCAAATGAAGTTCTTAGCAATGCATATTACTAATCAAAAAATTAAGTTTTCATATATTTATGGTAGGCTATTACAAAATATCTTCATGGAACATGATCTTTACTTAATATCCTAATGATTTTTGGCATTAAAGAAAAATCCAACATTTTGACCCATACAATGTATTTTTGGCTATTGCTACAAATATACCCCAGCGACTTAAGACTGCTCTTGTGCTCCAGGGTCACATTTATTTACATTTAGAAAATATACATTCAAGCAAACCTTTTATTAGGGAATATTAAAAGCGTGATTTCCATACCCAATAGTAGAAATGAATACAATTATGAAATGACATAGACATCTCTGTAGTGAATATGTCCAGCTTTAATATATTTTGATAGCCTTAGTGTTGGTTTGTGTCTCAATATTTTGCCTTAAGAAAATTAATTAGAGGAAAAAAAAGACAAATTAAGGGCATTTTATTTAGAAAGTTTTGTCTTATAGAAAAGAAAAGTAAATAGTTTTTAGAAGGAAATTGGAAGGTGTTTTTTTTTTTTTTCACCAGGAGATGTTTAATTTTTTTTGTACTTTACTAAGCTTAAAAAAATATATATATATAACAGAAACTGTAACATTTTATTTATTTTGCCAGGTCATATTTTTGTTTGACTTGCAGTAATATCTGCTCAGATGAGAACACGTTTAAAAACATCACAGTCTTAATCCACAGGCACCCTTTCTTTCTTTCTTTCTTTCTTTCTTTCTTTCTTTCTTTCTTTCTAAGTAGGAACACTGATGACATTTGTTTAGTTATGATCATAAATACAAAGCTGTGTCTTACACAAAAAAAGTTTATTATTATTATTTTACACACTTAAAAAACAGATAAAAGCACACATTTTAACAGTCCTTTATGTTTGATTACATTCATTGTCCTTATATTAATTATGTTAACAAATATTCTCTATTCTGAAGCCATTCTTTCGATAATGTTGAAAACAAGTGTTATGCAATGCAAAGTAAAAGGAGATTATTCTTTTATATTATCGAGTAAAAACCACATTGTTTCCCTTTTGGTATCATTTGTGTCACCAGATATGTTTTTGGGTTAGGGTTAGGGTTAGGGTTAGGTTTAATGTTAAACTGATGATTAAAATTGCTAATTATTTTGAGACAGATTATTGTTGACTGAACAGGACAAATTCTGTCTTTGGTGAGATTCTGTCTTTAGTGGGATTGTTGTTTTCATTCATGCATAACATTATAAACATCCAAAACATGTAGAAATTATTTTAATTACGATAGTGCTTTAAGCTAGCAATGTGAAATAATGAATTGAACAGAAATAAATGTCCAGAAGTGTTCAGAAGGGATTTGGTGACACCTAGGGATCCACAGCGGTACTGCAGGGGTTTTGCTAAATATTGTGTGACGCCAAACTAATTTTCTTGAACATTTAAACCATTTGTAAAATATAGAAGTAGGCCTATATGACACAGTAATGAATTATTCAGTAACAATTACTTAAATGCTCTTGCAGTTGTAGAATTATAACAAAGTGAAATACATGCCTTTGTCCTGAAAAAAGCTGAAGAACTCAGTGCTCGGCATTGAATAAAAATGGTGACAGGAGTCTCCTGGTTTGCAAGCATGTATTTATTTATAATTTTGCATATGGACACTGGTAAATTGCTTTTTAATTAGGTAGAACATTTCAAGTAGTAGCAGCCTCATATACCGTACCTGTCAACATAATAAATAATATTATTTACAATTGTATGCACGATTGTTATATTTACAATAATTAGGCTATAATTATTTATACAGTCTATATTATTTAAGAAGTCAATTAACAAAAATATATATTTTTTTAAATAAGTAAAAGCGACCTTTTTTATTTGTCATGTATATTTTAACCGTGCATGCGTACTGACGCAGAGTGACGCGGTGTTTGTCCCTCGTGCGTTTCCGTCTGACGTTTACAGGAGACTGACGTGTCTTTTCTCTCAGAAATTTCAGCGTGAGATTATTTAGAACTGATTTGAAAATCAATAATTAATTAAACGCTTTAGTGCGACGAGAACACTAGTTCTGTAATTAAGTGAAGTCATGGCGGCAGACTGGGAGGAAATCAGGCGTCTAGCTGCGGACTTTCAGAGAGCTCAGTTTGCAGATACTGTCCAAAGGTAAAAACCATGTTGTTGTTGTTATTGCTGTTGAGCTTCATCCCGCCCCCTGCTTTCTTATGTCTTGAAGCAGTATATCCTGAACAAGAACTTGCGAAATGACAAAGAGTCTTGATCCACAAAGTATTGGAAAGCTGATGGCTCAGTTTCATGCGACATTAACGGTCGCGCGATAAAACGTCGTCGTCGTCATCGGTATTTACTAACATCATTTACTGTATAACGCGTCAGAACTGATCATCTCTATCCTTTACCTGCTCTTTTGTTGTAACTTCAGGTGTTTGGGCCGTGTCATGATGCACAATGATGCTCTTTGGACTGTATTACGGTGTCAAGCACGTTGTAGCCTATACAGTACAGTCAGTGTTGGGGAAAGTTACTTTTAAAAGTAATGCATTACAATATTGCGTTACTCCATTAAAAAAGTAACTAATTTCGGTACTTAGTTACTTTTTTATGGAAAGTAATGTTACGTTACTTTTGCGTTACTTCTTAAATCTGGACAGGGCTTGCTTGTTTGTTTTGAAAATAAAAAAGTTCTATTTTTGGCAAATATAAAAGCCTTTCCACACCAAAAGTGAAATGAATAAGCCTCAGGCTGAAGGGAAAGTACATTTACGTCCGTACAGTAGAATGCAGAAGAAGAAATTTCAACACACTTCGTCATATTCTGAGTTGCATTATTTAATTCATTTTGAGGAATACTCTATCTGTGAGTGATATGAATTAATGCATATTCATATTTATAGGGATGCACGATATATCGGCTACCATATCGGTATCGGCAGATAAATGCTAATTTTTTCTGTATCGGTATCGGCCCGATAAGAAAATTTGGCCGATATCTTAAAGCCGATAAATAATGCATTATTTCCTTCAGAGACACTTCAGATGAATAAAGAATTATCGGTTATCGGTATCGGCCAAAATTTTCATATCGGTGCATCCCTACATATTTATTTTAGAACTACAGTAACATCTTCTGATTTCTGTCAACATGGTGACACCAGAGCTGTCAATCAATAAATTGGAAAAAAAAAAGTAACTTGCGTTACTTGTTTGAAAAAGTAACTCAGATATATTCTTGTAAATTAAAAAGTAATGCGTTACTTTACTAGTTACTTGAAAAAAGTAATCTGATTACGTAACTCGCGTTACTTGTAATGCGTTACCCCCAAAACTGAGTACAGTACAGTACGGAAATCATGTAGTACCATATGGTATTACGAGTAAAAATATGCAATTTTGTGCAGATGTTGTTGTTTTTATGGCCAAAAAGTAAGATGAAATTCTGATAGTTTATAAGATAAATCAGTGAGATTCTTGTAAAAGTATAGCAGACTATTATAATCAGTGTTGTGGGTAACGCATTACAAGTAACGCAAGTTACGTAATCAGATTACTTTTTTCAAGTAACTAGTAAAGGTTACTTTTTCAAATAAGTAACGCTAGTTACTTTGTTTCCCTTGACTGACAGCTCTCATGTTGCCATGTTGAGAAAAATGTGGAGTAAGTACAGAGGCGTTGTGTGCGCTGTGATTTTACTGTAGTTCTAGATTAAATATGAACATTATTTACTCTTCTCACTGCACAAAAACAGATTCAGTATTCCTCAAAATGAATAAAAACAGTCAAATGCAAACTCAGAATATTATATAAACCTGCAATAATTAAATGTTAAATAATATTAAATAAATATTAATATTAAATAAGACCTTCGATGATCTAATTCAACCATACTAATAAGCAAAAATGACACACTTGTTATTCCTGAATAATGTTGAACTTTCTCCTCCTGCGTCATATTCTTCATGCAATTTGTTTGAGCTGCGCCCTCTACTGTACAGACGTGAATTTGCATTTTCTTCAGCCATTCATTTCACTTCTGTTGTGAAAAGGGCTTTTACATTTGTAAAAGAAGAACTTTTTATATTAAAAACAAACAAGCAAGCCCTGCCCAGATTTAAAAAGGAACGAAAAAGTAACGTAACGCATTACTTTCCATAAAAAGTAACTAAGTAATGTAATTAGTTACTTTTTTAGGGAGTAACGCAATATTGTAATGCATTACTTTTAAAAGTAACTTTCCCCAACACTGATTATAATGCATATTAACATCAGTTGTCACTCTTTATCGCCTATAATATGACTTTAGAGAAATACTATATTTAAATAATATCTTAATAATGCAATACAATGATGATTGACAGATGCACAAATAAACATTCCTCAAAAAGCTTGTTGTATGATGCATTCTATCATGATTTTTCTTTAAAAAATGTTAAAAAAAACTCATTTGCTTCAGTCCAGTAAATGTTAATTTTTCAAGTATTTGTAACCATATAAAAGTTACTCTTATGCTTGCATTACAAAACCATAAAGATTTTACAGCAAAAAAAAAAAACCTTTGTGAAGGTGGACATTTTTAGAAAGATACTAAATAATATCAATCAGGGACGTGTAGAAGATGCAAAGTTTTGATCATGTTTTGAGGTCTTACAAATTCAAATATCAAATATGATAGAGTAGGCGTAATAGGGTTGATGAAATGGTTAATACAAGGGAAGACATTACCTATTGCTTTGAGTGAATCCAGAAATAGCACTATTGATTTGTGAACGTAGCTGCCTGTCATGTATGATTTGACCTCAGAATTTGTTTTGTTAACTACAGGTTGTCTGAGAGGAATTGCATCGAGATCGTGGCCAAGCTGGTGGAGGATAAGAAGTTAGATGTGGTTCACACTCTGGATGGGAAAGAGTACGTGACTCCTGCACAGATCGGCCGAGAAGTGCGCGATGAGCTGTATATGCACAGAGGCTAGTAGAATACTTGAATTATTTGACTTTAATAAGTGTACTGTATGTATGAGTCTACTAAACGACTGTTCGAATCTAATGTTTTGCTTTATTATTTTAAGGGAGGATTAATGTTGTGGATCTTCAAAAGGTTGGTTTGATATATAACATAACACAAACATTTTATAGTTTTTCTATGCATCTTATGAAGGAGGGCAGATTTTATATGTGAATACATTTTTTTAAAGGAAGAGTTCACCTCAAAATAAAAAAATTTTTTTTGGTACTCCATCCAAGATGTAGATGAATCTGTTTCTTCGTCGGATCAGATTTGGAGAAATTTAGCATCACATTACTTGCTCAGCAATGGATGCTCTGCAGTGAATGGGTGCCATCAGAATGAGAGTCCAAACAGCTGATAAAAACATCACAATAATCCACACGACTCCTTATACGGCTTCCTTCAGCACTCGCACATCAAAATCCATGAACATATTGTTTAGTACAGTTTTTGCTTGTAATCAGTGCTTGATTGGTGCATATTTCTCTCCTGATTCAGGCAAACTTTTTCACTGAAAATAATCAATATTTTGGATCGAGGACTGGCATTTTAGCCTGAGGCAACGGTTTGAAGTTAAAAACGGCTTAGGGATGAGTTGAATTAATTCAAACACACAACTTCTGGCTTCACAAGATGTTAACTGATGGACTGGAGTGGTGTGGATTACTTGTGGATTGTGACGTCTTTATCAGCTGTTTGGACTCTCATTCTGACGGCACCCATTCACTTCAGAGGATCCATTGGTGAACATGTGATGAATGCAAAATTTCTTAAATCTGTTCAGATGAAGGAACATCATCATCATGTCCTGAGGATGAACAAATTTTCATTTTTGGGTGAACTAGTCCTTAAATGATTCTTTAATGTTTCTCACAGATCATCAGTGTCGATTTGGTGCATGTGGAGAGCAGAGCAAGTGAAATCGCCAAATCAGACAAAGGCACACAGCTCATTCTGGGTCAACTGATTGACGAGTGAGTGAAAAACTAATACAGCGTTACTTGTAGAAGAGAGGGAAAACTATTGAAAATGCTCTTCAGTTCTGTCAATATGTTAGTAAACTTTGTAGGTGGCTTATGTGTCATGCCGTTATAAATTTCTTCTCCTGTAAAGAACATACTTAGATCGGCTTGCTGAGGAGGTGAATGATAAACTCCAGGAGGCTGGGCAGGTGAACATCGCAGAGCTTTGCAAAACGTATGATCTACCAGGAGATTTTCTTACTGAGGTTAGTCCAGTCTGCGTGAAGTATTGGGATTCTTCTTGTTAGAATGCATCTTTATGAGAAACAATCTTTCAGCAGTTTGTGGAAACCTGCTTGCATTGCAGTTACAGTAATTGTCAAACTGTGGTGTGTCTGTCTGCATATACAGTTGTTCTCATAAGTTTACATACCCCTTGCAGAATGTGCAAGAGGGATCATGAAAATTGCATGTTATTTTTTTATTTAGTACTGTCCTGAATAAGCTATTTCACATAACATATGTTTACATATACCCCACAAGACAAAATAATAACTGAATTTATAAAAATGACCCCATTCAAAAGTTTACATGAATCTTAATACTACAGTGCCTTGTGAAAGTATTCATACCCCTTCATTTATTTCACATTTTGTTATGTTGCAGCCCTGTGTTAAACTGCTTGTTATTCATTTTTTTCCACATCAATCTACACTCCATACACCATAACGACAAAGCAAAAACAGAACTGTCACAACTTTGTACATTTATTAGAAAAAAAAAAAAACTGAAATAAGTACATTGCATAAGTATTCAAACCCTTAACTCAGTACTTCGCTGAAGCACCTTTACAGCCTTTTGTCCTTTTGGGTATGATGTGTCAAGATTTGCACATCATCATTTGGCAATTATCTGCCATTCTTCTCCTCACCTCTTCACCTCTCAAGCTCTGTCAGGTCGGATGGGGGCAGACACACATTTTCAGGTTTCTCCAGAAATATTTGATTGGGTTTAAGGCCAGGCTGTGGCTGGGCCACTCAAGGACATTCACAGAGTTGTCTATAAGCCACTCTTGCTGTGTGCTTAGGGTCATTGTCCTGTTGGAAGGTGAACCTTCTGCCCAGTCTGAGGTTCTGAACGCTCTGGACTGGGTTTTCTTTAAGGCTATCTCAATATTTTGGTGCATTGAGCTTTTCTTCTACTCTGATGAGTCCCTCAGTCCCTGCTGCTGAAAAACAGCCCCACAGCATGAGGCTGCTACCAGCACACTTTACTTTTGGGATGGTACTCTGCAGGTGATGAGCAGAGCTGGTTTCCTTGAAACATGATGCTTGGAATTGAGGTTCATCAGACCAGAAAATTTAATTTCTCACAGTCTGAGGGTCCTTTAGGTGCTGTTTTGCAAATTCCAAGTGTGTTTTCATGCATCTTCACTGAGGAGAGGATTGAGTTTGGCCACACCGCTATAAGAGCTACAGATCGGTGGAGTGTTGCAGTGATGTTTGTCCTTCTGTAGGTTTCTGCTATCTCCACATGTGATCATGGAGCTCAAATAGAGTGACCATCAGGTTCTTGGTCACAACTCTAACCAAAGCCCTTCTCCATCAATTGCTCAGTTTGGCCAGGAGGCCAGCTCTAGGAAGAGTCCTGGTTGTTCCAAATGTCTAAATGAAGGTTACGTGATTCTGTGAACCTTCAATGCAGCAGAATTTTTTCTGAACACTTCCCCAGATGTGTGGTTTGATGCAAACCTGTTTCTGAGCTCTACAGGCAGTTATTTTGACCTCAGGGCTTGGTTTTTGCTCTGATATGCATTTTCAGCTGTTAGACCTTTTATTAAGTCATGTGTGCCTTTCCAAATCATACACATTCAATTGAATTTGCCACAGATTAAATTCACTTGAAGTGTAGTAACATCTACAAGCAATATGAATGCTCCTGATCTAAATTTCAACTGTCCCAGATAAGGGTTTGAATACTTATGCAATGGAATCAAGTAAGTTTTTTTATTTTTAATACATTTGCAAAGATGTTAAAAGCCTGTTTTTAGCTTTGCCATTATAGTGTATGGAGTGTAGAATGATGTGGGGGAAAAAAGTAATTTAAAGCAATTTTAACATAAGGCAGCAACATAAAATGTGAAAAAAAAAGTGAAGGGGTATGAATACTTTCGCAAGGCACTGTATGTGTCATTTCCTGGGTGATCCACGACTGTTTTTATATTTTGTGATATTTGTTCATGAGTCCCTTGTTGGTCCTGAGCAGTTCAACTGCCTGCTGTTCTTCAGAAAAATCCCCCAGCTCCTGCACATTCTTTAGTTTTCCAGCATCTTCTGCATATTTGCACCCTTTTCCAACAGTGACTGTATGATTTTGAAATCCATCTTTTAACACTTAGGACAACTGAGGGACTCATACACAACTATTACAAAAGGACACATAGTATTAAGATTAAAGGGTATGTAAACTTTTGAATGGTGAGTATATGTAAACATATATGTGAAATAGCTTATTAAGGACAGTACTAAATAAAAAAATATGTAAACTTATGGGTATGTAAACTTATGAGCACAACTGTAAATCACATTAAATAATAATAATGACCCTTCTTTTCCACAGCATGATTTAAAAATGTTCCAAAGAGCATCTTGTGGGCTTCAGCTTTGAGCAAGAAAACCTGACCTTTTGTACAAAGTAGCTAATGTAGTCACTTTGGATAATTGATTTACTCATTATTTTTATACCATAACATTTATTTGTTTTACATTAAAAAAAAAAAATACTAGAACATTATATGAGCAACACACATACTTCTTTTCCAGTTGTAACGAAATGGGCTTTTGACTGCCTTCTCGGACAGTTTAACGGAAAGTTTAACACTCTGCTAGGAGCTGAACTCGAGGCTGGGCAGAGCGATCCACGGTCAGATTGATCAGTACAACAGGGGAGTGATCTTCACACAAGCGTTCCTCTCCAGACACAAAGCTTGCATATGCGGTCTGTTCAGTGCCATCACAAGGTAAGTAACTCCACCCCCTGTCTGTATCATGGGATAGATAATGGAAAATATATAAGAATAATTTACTATTACTAAGTTATCAAAATAATGTGCTGTTATCAGCCTGTTGATTAAAGTGTTAGTTTAACCAAAAATGAAAATTACTCATTCCAAACCCATAAGACTTTTGTTCATCTTTGAAACACAAATGTATTTTGAATGAAGCCTGAGAGATTTCTGTCCAATCATCCAAAATGTTCAAAAAGTTCATAAAGTGATCATAAAGTAATCGATATGATTAACAGATTTAATTTAAGCTTTTATTCACATATACCACTGACCAACACTCAATCATAGTACACATGAAATATGTTAACAGAGCTCAAACATCTCATGGGTTTTGAAATGAGGGTCAATTTTAGGTTAACTAACCGTGTAACCAATGCACAATGCACATTAGATTTATTTTTATAAATCTCCTAAGAATCTCTGATTTCTCGTATTTGTCAATGGAATATTTGTATGTCTTACCTTTTCCTTATAGTCTCTTTTGTCTTTAAAGATGAATTTCTCTGTAGTTTTTTAACAGTTTTGAGATTTCCATCCCTAGGCCTACACAGATCAACAACTTGCTAAATCTCTATGGTTTTCAGGAGAATCTGATGTACTGTGAGTATTGCAGTTTGCCTTTTTACACAGCCGTTTCTTCTTTGAGCATTCTGCATACAGACGGCTTGTTTGTTCTGTCTTGTCTATCAGCGGTGCTTGAAGAACTGGTTAACAGTGGCCGCTTGAAGGGCTCCGTGGTTGGAGGCAGGCAGGATAAAGCCATCTACATTCCTGACATCTACTCCAAAGCCCAGAGCTCTTGGGTTGAGTCCTTTCTCAAACAGAATGGATATTTAGGTGTGTTTATTTTAAATGATAGTATATATAGCTTATGCATTTAAAATGTTCAGTCTCCCTTCTCTGGAAATTAGGGGCCCAGAAAAACTGATGACTCCCAATGTATTGCAGTCGCAGCACTGGATTTACATTTAGTCATTTAGGAAGCAAATAGGGGTAGTGCTGTAAAGGTTTTAGAAGCCAAACTGTGAATCTTAAAGGCATTTCATTTGAAGTTTGCTGCTTTTTGTTTTTATTTAAATGAGAGATGAGTCAAAATATATTTTTTGTGGCAACTGACACTACGCTAGTTCTGGAGTTGAATTCATATTAATCCAAGAACAGTCCTGTAAAGCCCTTCTCAGACCAGTTGTGTCTTTTTTCCTGCAGAGTTTGAGGCGCTGACCCGTTTGGGGATACCTGATCCAGTCAGCTACATAAAGAAGCGGTTTAAGTCTAGCAAACTGCTTTTTCTCAAATCTGCATGTGTTGGCAGAGCCATCATAGATCAGTTGGAGGCCTCAGTGGAGGAGACTATCAACTCTGCAACTTGGGTCGACCTACAGGTACAGTCATGCAACATTTATTCGTATTTTTATTATTATTTTTTTAAATGGAAAAATACCTCCATAAGTGTTATGTTCATTTCTTGTTTAGCCAATGATCCCAAGCAGTCTGTCGGAGGAGGATGTAGGAATTCTGTTGAATGAAGTGTTGAGGGGCATGCATGTGCAGTCCAGTGCAAGGCTTCTCTCCACTTGTGTGGTCAGCGAGAAGTTCATCACGGGATGCATCGCTTTGTTTGATGATATTATGCAACAGAAAGCAAAGAAGGTATGCAAGCTTTTTCTGTACACTACACACCTGGAGTACCTGCACACATCATATTAAAATGACAAAATTGCCTGTTTTCACATTTTAATGTTCAAGTCCAAAATCATTTGTTTATGAAAAATCAAGTGCGCTAGCCAAAAAAGTTCAAGTTTGCTGGTTTTGCAGAATCTTCCATAAATGTCTATGTGGCAAGTGCTTGAATTAACATTAATATTAACATCAGTCTCATGAGCTCCAAGCAGGGTTATTATCATTAACTGTCTTTTTTTTTTTTTACCTTTATTTATATAGCGCTATTAACAATACAGATTGTGTCAAAGCAACTTTACAGTATTAAATAGGAAAACTTTAACTAAAACATATAAAACATATTTGTTATTTGAAATAATAAAAAAAAAAAAAAAAATTAAATGAAAATTAGAATTGTTGCCTTGGCAACAAACTTGAAAAAGTTGGAAGCATTAAAATACGATATAAAAATAAATAAAAACTATATCTAAATTTCTTTAAGAATTAAATCAAACCGATTAGTAATAATAAAATGACAAAAGCACTGAACAGAATTACTAAACATTAAACTAAAATAAAAACTAGAAATGAAAATATATAAATGAAATCAAAAATATTAATGGATGAACAAATAACAAGACATCAGCACATTTTTGGTGAACACACTGGCTTGAAAGCGTTATTTCCAGCAAGAAATAGCCTAATTCTAGACTAAAACATTTGAAGGGGATTGTCACTGGATGTGTTTAACTTCTCTGCTTTAACAATAGGAAGTGAAGAATAACCCAGTGTTTCTGATAACGGAGGATGATGTCAAACAAGCGTCTGTTTTGTTGGAGTCTTCAGCCTCTTCAAAGAAAGACAAACGAGACGAACGCCGGAAGAAGGCCTCAGGTAAAGAGAGTTAATTTTAGATAATCGCTTCAGATAATCAGATTAATTCATTTTTAAGGCCTCTGTGAAATCAGAATTGGAGGTTTTTTGTGGCTTTTCATCCATGCCTGCTTTTAGCGTTGTAACCATCTGTATGCTAGTGTATTAAATTGACGAAATGCAGGGCAAATAAACGCAAAATTTCAAATTTACAGTCTCTCTCCTCCAGGAAGAAAACATTACACTCGGGGTTATGCAAATGTTTTTCTCTCTGCAATACCATCTAACACTAAGCTTAGCAATAGAGAGAAGCCATTCACAGTTAATGGCTGTGATGAAAGCTAAAAGCTAGTACGGAGGAAAAGGTATGGCTTGATGAGCTCAATTATTATACATCACTCAGATAGTTTTTTTCTTTCTATAATTTTCATAACTTGCAGTAGTTTTTAATTCTTGTAGTAGAACATGCTGTTGATTGCCTGCTGTTGGATTTTTATGTTCCTCAGAGGGCAGCGGAAGCGTGAAAGGAAGTGGAGGCGGAAATGCTCGAGAGATCCGAATTCGCAAAACAAAAAAGAAGGGCAGGAGGGAGGAAGACAGTGATGAGGAGACGACACACACCTCTCAAGGTATAAACTTCGCATTTATTAGTTACTGTTCATTTTTAAAACAGCATATAAACATGCTGATTTATCCTGTTGATGTTTATTTATATTTGTATTATTTAACTTGTTGAAATTGTTTTTGTGTATATAGAAATTTGCAAGCTTTACTAACCTTGCTTTGTGTTGAAGTATTGTTTATTTTTAATTCATGTTAGCTATTTCTCAACTAATGTTAACGAGTTTTACCTCTGTAAAACCTGTCTGGTGAAATGTATAATGGTAGTAGGAAACAGCTGTTTTAATTAGTGACCTTGCATGTGTTACAGGCCGAAATAAGCAAGGAGACATGCCCTTCCTCTCAGTGGAGGAGATCATGGGGGTGCTGGGGGAGAAAGTGTGTGACAGCTCTGAGGAGATGCTGCAGGAACTAGCAGAGCAGATACAAAGGTTCAAACCATGATATTCAAGCATATGGAGGCCAAAAAAACAGGCATCAAATGTTTTTGATAAAGCTAAAATTTGGAATTGGAATAGTTTGGAATGGATTGGAATTGTTTGAAAGACCATCTCTCCATTAAAAAAAAAAATGCTGCATTAATGATATCTTGTTAGTGTTGGTCTGAGCAGATTAAGCATTAACAGCTGTTCATTCAGATTAAAATATTTATCTCACCAATTTATTTTCATACAGAACATTCATTTTGGTGTGAACAGATCTTGAGTTTGTTGAGTTTTTTTTTTTTTTTTTCCAAACATGAAGGATCTTCAGGAGGAGATCACCAACTTGTACAACAACATCCGCCTCTTTGAGAAAGGAACCAAACTCTTCTCAGGTTTGTTTGTGTCCATCTCAGTCGTTCTATAGAAAAAAAACTTTGCATACATTTTTATAGTGGTTCAGTCATCAAGCGTACACAAAAACAGAAGTGACGGCATTGTGCTTGTCTGTCCTCCGCTAACTTTTGTGCTTTTTTTTTCTGTACACACCAGATGAGACGCAGGCTACCATTGCCAAGCATGTTTTGAAGACCGTATGCACGGATGCGACCAATGTGCTGCTGAGCTTTGTGGCAGCTGAGCATATGACCTCGGACAGCTCGACTGCCATCACCAGTGAGGTACAACCTACTGCTATTCCATATACAGCATTCATAGCACAGTTAACTTCCCACCCCTGTGCTGCTCCTGGCTGGTACAGTCCACCAGAATTCGATTGGATTGTGAGAATTTGACTGACTTCAACTTTTTCTCCTTAGATGTTGGTGGAAATTAGATCAGAAGCAGTGCCAGTGTATAAACATACCAAATTGTAATAGACTGAATTAAGATGCAATTTGCGAATTAACCAATGAAGAAGCCATGCATAAAAACTAAAAATAATTAAATTAAATGAATGGACCATTCTGCTTCCACTTTGTTATTAGTAAATTTGGTTGAACTGAACCCCAGACACACAATAATAATGGGTAAAAATCTATAGCTTTGTGTTTGCTGAGGAAGAGGTTTGGATCAGATCTGAGCAGGACAACAGTCTGTCAGTTCTGCAGCGTGAGAAGAAGCTCATCAACACTGTGGCTGTTAAAACAGACCTCCTGAGAGACGAGGCCAGAGACATCAACTCTCTCCGATTCTCCAGTAGAAGCAGCTTACAGTTAAATTGGCTGAAAAAACCCCACACATCTATGCCTCTCTCTCTTTTACGTAAGTGTTGTGTCTGTTTGTTACTGTGTTGCAGATCAGGCTGAAGATTCTGGCGAAGCTCTCAGATGAAGTTAAATCTCCTCTGATGAAGCTACACAACAGTCTCAGTGGAAAGGTGTGTTTGATGACGCAACATGGAATCTGTGCTCACAGAACTGCTCAAATTTCAGTTCAAACGCCTGACTTTTACACAGTTCTACACATCTCCTGTTTTTATCAATATTTAAGTCATTTGATAATTCTTTCAGTTATGAAGTGTCATCATGTTTAAAGCCATTCTAGAGAATTACACAGATTTTCCCAAAATTAATGGAGAAAACGTGAAAAATACTACATATTCCATGACATTTTACTGTCAGTTGTCATGGGTTGGAAGAGCAAAGTAGCAGATCTTGTTTTTATCACTTGCAGGCCATTGAAGACTTTTTGTCATGTTTGGAGATGAGTGCAGAAGAGTGTGGGCTTCTTCTGAAGAAAGGCGACAAGAAAAGAGAAAGGTATAACCACTTCATTCCCCAGCACTGCACTGGTATTGATCACTGAAGTGTCTCTTCTTTAGTAATCAAATTGTCTGTTTTTATTCTTCTTCAGTCATAGGCATTGCTTTAAGGAAGCCTAAAGTTAACATGTTAGCTCAAGTCGACCCATGTAATTTTTTTTTTTTAATCAGCACAAGTATTTGCACATATATGTACAAAGCATCCATGTCAAGTCACCTTATAGTGCTTTTATAGCAGCTGTAATAGTGTATTATTAAACGGAAAGTAACAGAATCAATGATGCAGACTTCAACAATGAGGCAAATCATGTGATCATATAATTCATTTGATTCAAATTTTTCATTTATAACTATAGCTATTTAGAAGCAAATGCAGAGTTTACATATGGTTGGTGTGTGTGTGTTTGCAGGCAGGCTCTCTTTGTGCACCGCCAGGCTCTGTCGGAGCAGTTGAAGGATACAGAAGACCCTGCGCTTGTGCTGCATCTGACCAGTGTCTTGCTCTTCCAGAACGTCACACACTGTATGCTGCATGCACCTGGACGCTGTGTGCCGCATATCATCGGCTTCCTGCAAAGTTTGTATAATAGTTATTTGTATATTTCAGAGTCATTGCACACACTCCACGGGAAAAACAGGGGACAAACTGATAAATATAAATACTAAAATGCCATATGTGACCCTGGACCACAAAACCAGTAATAAGGGTCAGTTTTTTGAAATTGAGATTTATACATGAATAAATAAGCTTGCCATTGATGTATGGTTTGTTAGGATAGGACAATATTTGGCCGAGATACAACTATTTGAAAATCTGGAATCTGAGGGTGCAAAAAAATTGAAATATAAAAAAATTGCCTTTAAAGTTGTCCAAATGAAGTTCTTAGCAATGCATATTACTAATCAAAAATTAAGTTGAGCTATATTTATGGCAGGAAATTTACAAAATATCTTCATGGAACATGATCTTTACTTAATATCCTAATGATTTTTGGCATAAAAGAAAAATCGATAATTTTGACCCATACCATGTATTGATGGCCGTTTCTACAAAAATACTTGTGCTACTTATGACTGGTTTTGTGCTCCAGGGTCACATATGCTTGTGCATAGGTAGTATAGCAAAATGCAATGTATAATTAAACAAAACCCTTAAAATTCTGTATCATATGGCACCATGACAAATCTACAAAAACACATGAGCTATGCATTTGTCTGTGTGTGTGTGTGTGTTTTAGGAGCAGCACAAGCTGTTGTCTCAGTACCAGAGTCTGGTGGTCAAGCAGCTGGTAGTGCAGGGTCATGCCCTGGAGAAGAAGAGCAATCTGGGAGAGGGAGCCCAAGATGGTCCTGTTGTTTCTGATGATATGGAGGGCCTTCAGAAAGAGCTTCACACTCTCACCAGAGACATTAAAGACATCATCCTTTCTCAGAGAAAACCATCTGTCACAGAATAACACACAGTTGTTCGCAACAACGCCGTTAATGTATTCTGCTACATCATGTATTAGAGCTCGAATTTTAAATCTGTGAAATAAACAGACTGAATTCAACCTTGCAGCACATTTCCTCTATGAGAAGCAGTAGAAAGTGACATTTTTTTGTGCTCCTGAGACATTGGTGTCTCATATTGTAATTAAATTAGTAAAATTACACAATGCCGTTCCATGTAACTAGTTACTCCCCAAAACTGCTAACTACTGGAACAACACTAGAAGGCTTGCCATGTGGAAATGCTCGTCTAACCATCACTATTTGGTCAAAGTCACGCAGATCTTTTCGCTTTTTTCACATTTTTCCTGCTTCCAACACATGAAACTCAAAAACTGACTGTTCACGTGCTGCTTAACAAGTGCCACTGTAACAATATAATCAATGCTATTCACTTCACCAGTCAGTGGTTTTAATGTTGTGTCATCATTAGATGAAACTAGAACATTAATTTACGTTTTAATTAAAAAAGATAACAATTGCACCAAACTGTGAAAACATTGCCTCCTTTTTTCCGACCACCCCATGCCTTTGATTTTTATGTTACCTTGACATCACACAAAGTTGGAAAGCCTGCCTAACAAATGTGCACCAGGTGGTGATCCGTGATCATATGTAGAATGTGTTTATCTCTAAAGATTAATTTACGTTTTAATTAAAAAAGATAACAATTGCACCAAACTGAAAACATTGCCTCCTTTTTTCCGACCACCACATGCCTCTGATTTTTATGTTACCTTGACATCACACAAAGTTGGAAAGCCTGCCTAACAAATGTGCACCAGGTGGTGATCCGTGATCATGTGTAGAATGTGTTTATCTCTAAAAGAGCCTTTTATCACTATGTCAAGTGCCTGCAATTAGAATCAGGTACAAATCAGTTGCTCATTAAAGAGACCACACCTTCAGTTCAGTTCAGTAAACTGGCCTGGTATATGGGCATAAGCATCGAAGTACATCTTACAGTCATGACAAGGACAAAAGAGCTGCCTGAGGCACATGAATCTGGAAAGGGATTTAAAGCCTCTTCCAGTTCTGCTGTATGTAAAATGCCTTTGGCCTGAGACATGCTGGGATAGACTCTGCGACCATACACTGGATAAAGGGGCACAGAAAATGAACTGAAAGATAGACAAATTAAATATCCACAGGAGCACTCATGATTTCAGATTCTATAAATATGACAAACAACAAGCCACATAATTATGATTTCACAGCCACCCACATTCCTGCAACCTGATTAAAATGTACTGTCGTCTAAATGGATATTTTCTCGCAAAAGGTATTAACACTGCACTACATGTAATGGGCATCAATTATACATTTCCACTGATTGTTCTGAAAGCACATCAAGAAGTTTAAAAATGAAATATATTTGACTGTATTGTTGAACTATAATTGTTTACTCGATAAGTGTTCTGATGTTGCTGCATGCATTTCATTTGTCCATCAGAAAGACTTTTGACATCCATGATTTCTGACTTTGAAGAGCAGGGGCGCCGCTATGGTTTTTGGGCCCCCTGGACAGCATATTCACTCGGGGCCCCTGTAAATCGTGGTCTGGGTAAATCACGTTCCGGGGGGATCCCTCTCGGTAGAAATCGCGTTTCCCCCTCGGGGGCCCCCCTCCATCGCCGGGCCCTTAGAATCGCCCCCCCCCCCCGCGCCCCTGTTGAGGAGAACTGGATCATTTAAATTTGGTACAACAGCTGAAAGAGTTTTTGCAAGAGACACGATTTTATAAAATTCGGTGTAATTTTTTAAAAAGTCTGTTTGAATATGTGGTGAATCAAGGTCAATGTAGTCAAGTCAAGTCACCATTATTTATATAGCACTTTTTACAATGCAGATTGTGTCAAAGCAGCTTTACAGTATTAAACATGAATCTGTGTGGTGGTCGTTTCGGTTTTAGTTGTTTTCTTTGAAAGCCCTATTGAAAAGTCTGTGCAGTAGCAGGGCATACAAGTATAGCTTCTGTGCATTAAAGCTGTGATTTTGTAAACGGTTAGCTCCAGGATGTGAAAATGTATTAAAGCAGCTTTGCAGGGTGCAGGGACTATAGTACATGGTTGTTCCAGATGGCTATAATTGTACAAGCACGCAATTGCTTTCCTTTACATTTTTGTAATTGTCCCTTTTTCTTTGCAGTGTTCAGGGACAGGTTTCTTGAGCACTTTTTCCTCCTTGTTGCCATGGGAACGGCAGGGAGATGATGAGTAAATTCTTTTTTTTGAGTCGAACAACAATAGAAGTTGAGAGTTAGTGTGAAAACTGAAATGCCTCTATAAGAAAAATCTAAACGACCATCTCCCAATGCACATATATACACTTCTAAAAATGTAAGAACACGCTCTAAAGCTATACATGCACAAACAACAAGTGCATATGATCTGATAAAGCATATTCATAAAATATACAGGAATGAAGTTACATTATCAATTTCATAATATAGACAGACATAAAGCATTTTAAAAGTCAGTGTCAACAACCATAAGTTACTTTTTTTGATAATTACATAAAGGTGTGTGAGGGGCATTTATTTTCATTTTTCAAATGGCTGCTCTATTCTTTTGTTTTGTGTGAAAGTGATAAATGTGGTTTCATAAAACTAAAATGAAGGCAAATAAATATACAATGAAATTTACAAATATAAGTGTTGTGTTTTGTTTAAAAGACATGGTGAACACCATTGCCACGTTCGACCACTATTCATAGTTGACTTTAAAATTCAAATACATTTCCTGAATTTGAAGTGAAACGACAAACATTCGAAAATTTGTAGTTTAAATTGAAACTTAGGAATATAAAATACAAGTAAAATGTAATGAAATTTAATAACTGCAAAAAGTCTCATTTTTAAAAATGACTTTTTAGCTTGAATTATCCATGGACATGACCATACACACAACTTTCAATTTAAACATTAGATGAAAACATTTATCTCTATAATTTCATTTTATAGACCATGCTGGAGGAGCATTTACTGTATATTCCAAGAATGCTCTATTTTAGCTTAAGCTCTTTAAAATGTTAACAAGATGGAAACCTTGATAAAGAAAACTTGATATCTGTTCTTGACCATTTGGTTAAACCAACAAAATAAAAAAAAAATGAAAAAAATTATATTTCTTTATATTAAAACTTTTATATTTCTACAATCATTAACTAAATCATTCAAGATAGGGTGTGATTTCAAAGCATCTAATTATTTTTGTGTGACATTACAAATCCGGCATCTCCAAAAAACAAAAACTCCCACCAGAGTGTACAAACTCTAAATAATACAAGCTGGTTGCCAAGTAATACATACTGTTGCTAAGTAATAGCGTTCCACACATTGGTTCTGATGAGCTTCTAAAGCCCACAGCATCCTCATTAGCGGTGGCTGGAGAAATAATGAACCCCACAAGGGACACTAGTAAAGGGAAAATTACCTTTCAGATTCAAAACGCTTCAGGGTTTACCTCCAGCCTGGCCAGCCTCAGAACAAATCATCATCTAAATGAAGGTGGCACACTACAAAGGCTCAGACGGACACTGTAAATCAACCCTTCGCTGCGGTCTCAACTGATGCTTGCCATTTGACATTGAGAGGGAAAAAAAATATCCTTCAGCTGGTTGACTGGTTGGTTGTTTTTAATGGCATGTCAGCAACAAGCAATTGGTTAGATGCTGTTCATATGATATATAAAACAACCTTGTGCTGTACACAAATATCGACGGGGTTCCCGATACACTTCTGAGACCTTTCCAATCAGTCGATTAAAAATGATTTGAATTCAAACTGAACGAAGATTACACGAGTCATAACTAGAAAAATGTATACGACCACACAAATTCCATGAGTTTTAATTTGATTCATTTCCATGATTTTATTCACTTGCAGTCATGGAAATCACAATTTTAAAATTCACATTAAAAATCATGTATCTCCACAAAGTCATCTACTTATCAGTTTGGAACATGCTGCTTACACCTTTGTAAAATGCCTTTCCTTTATTTCCACACTGAAAATAATTGAAAACTGAGCAATCCTCCCTAGCTGAGCAATCAACAATAAAATTAAATAGAAAATAGTTAAGTGTAAAACAGAATCACAAAGCCAGAAAAGAAACAAAAGAAACAAAAACAAATACAGCACACAAAATCATATTACATTCATGGCATAAAACAGAAGATTGCACATTTTCACCAAATATAGCAGCACCTGACTTGAACAAACTTCTATTACGATCTAAATCCTATAAAAAACATTGTGCAATTAAAGTAGTTTAATGTACAGGCTCTGTAAACCATCTCATCTGTACAATCTTTTACAGCTAAAACATCCTACGGTTCGAAGAAAGACCAAACATATATCACAGCTTGATAAGACTGTACCGTAAGAATTACAAAAGAAGCTTCAGAAACGTCCTCCACTACACCGCAGATCGATGCTCCCCGCACACATAAACAGCACTGGGGCGGATACGTCTCTTCGTGTGGCCAGGCAGCAGCGGCAAGAACTTGAAGTACTTGGGCATCAGGTCAAGGCAGGCGTCACGGAACTTCTTGATTCGCCAGTAGTAGATGAGAGGATTCAGGGCCGATTTGAGGTAGCAGATCCACAGCAGCCACGTGCTGATCTCGAAAAAGTTCTGCCGGTAGTAGAAGGCACGACTGAAGGTGGACAGCAGGCTGTAGGTGGCGAACGGAGCCCAGCATGCGGTGTAGACTGAGAACAGAATGAGGATCGTGGTGAAGGCACGTGTTTTGAAGCTCATGTCAACGTTCATCTGAAAGGGCCTCTGCAGACTCATCAGACCCAGCTTGCTGGCCTGGCTGAGGCACAGCGAGTCGGGGTGGGAGTGGATGCGCAGCGCGTTGTGCCGGAGCGTACTCAAGATGCCCATGAACGTGTACAGCATCACCAGGAATGGTACAAAGAAGAACACCAGCATAATGAGCATCACGTAAGCATGGTCGCCACGCTCAACCGAGTAGCCAAAAACACACTGCGGTGCTCTGGGGGGAATGTACAGGGCCGGATGGCCAATGGAAAGTGGGAAAGAAAAGCAGAAAGACAGAGACCACGAGACCGTGATCAACACTTTGGCACTGCATGGACTAAGTTTGTCCTGCTTTTGCACGATGATTAGGAAGCGGTCCACGCTGATGATCATCAAAATAGCCACTCCCTCCATCAGGAACATCCAGAAGAACATGGCCGAGATGCGGCAAAACGCCTCTCCGAAGATCCAGCGTGTGGTCACCATTGTGACTAGCGCAAAGGGCATGTTGAGGACCGCTAACATCATGTCGGCAAAGGCGAGACTGGCCAGCAAGATGTTAATAGCGGAACGCATAGCGGCTCTCTGGTAAACCATGAGGCAGACCACCATGTTTCCGAGGAAGGCCAGCAACAGCACGCAGATGATGACCAGGCCAAAGAACACCTGGAGGGGCAGGTTCAGGCCCTGAACAGGGTCCTGCCAAACGGTTGAAGGCGTTACGTATTCCGATAGCGCCCGGAGCTCTAGTGAGCTGTTGACTTTTGCCGAGGAATTCTCCATGGCTCTTGTACCCGCTGGCTGGGTCAGCACCTTGGGCGTGGGGTACAGGGTGGCACTAGGCTGCCCTGAAGCCACGGGTGGACTAGTGGAGGAATAAAGCATGCTTCTTTTTGCATTTACATGGTAAAGAGAGCAAGCTCAGCCTCTCGGACAGGCCACTAGCACACATCTCAGCATGGAGGCAGACCCTGTGGAAGCAGAAAAAAATTAGGAATTAGAAAATCAGTCATGCAAGAATGTCACAAACAATCAGGTTTAACAATCAGGCTGCAGGTTTAAAGCTTAATTTGAGGAAGCCATTCCCAGATAGCTTTGTTTTTGCCAGAAACTGCCAGCTCGCAGTGATGTCCGGCTGCTTTGTCTGGGTGAATTGCTGGCAGTGTGAACCCTGCTTGACAGTGAATATTGACAATGTGACAAAGTTGAACAAAACTGTGAGTTTTTTAGTGTTCTCTGGGCAGCAGTCTCCAGAGTTGGAGTCTGTACTTGACTTTAAGTGTGTTGTTAATTTACTGTCCACCTTAATCCCAAAATATACTTTGGTTTGTATCAGGCATACATACAGTGCAAGTGCTGTAAATTTCATTATCAGCATAGTATCCAGGGGCCTCATTTATCAACAGTGCATAGAAAAGGTTCTATATTTTGTCCTTGTACTTAAATGTAGGAATGTGTGTAAATATAAGTTGGCCCAGATTTTTCAAACCACGCATACACTGTACATTTAGCTCACATAGGCACCATCTGCATTTTGCACTAATTACTACATCCACAAGATGGCAACACTGTCCCGGTCCTTTATTGTACAGAAAACAGATGAGATGGTACAAAAACAAAGATTGCCAGATTGGGCGGATCTCTGCCCGATTGGGTGGTTTTGAATTTGATTTAGGGTAGGGTGACCATACGTGCCATTTTTCCCGGACGCGTCCTGGCCAGGATTTCTATATTGCCTAAAATATCTAGGTTTTGGCTTTGTTTGCGTGTGCAGACCGATCGGTGTATGACATCAAAATACCATACAGACGGTTCCTTATGCTTTTAAAATGCTCTCGAGATACAATGATGTCAAACACTGATCGATCAGAGCTGCTTTTAAGTCGAACACACATCCTATGTACGCGTAATTGCATCGCTTTGACCGTAGATCCCACCTTCTCACACACACCATGATTGGTCCATTATGTACAATGCCTGCATGTTATTGGTCAAACTACTTTTCGATCATTACCTTCAGCAAGCATGAAAACAGGAAAAAACAAAGCCAAAACAAATCCTGGCAAGGACACGTCCGGGGAAAATGGCACGTATGGTCACCCTAATTTAGGGTTGTGCCGATAGATAGGGTTGGGTACCAAGAACCGGTTCCAAATTTCCAATAATCGGGTATTCGATAAGACATGTGCATTTCGATTCCGCTTAAACAAATTATGTTTGAAATTTATATTAGTCTAGCTGTTTTTTTTCAGTGGTATTTTTTTTTATATAAAACCATAGACATAAAACAGAATAAATATGTTTGACATCTAAATATTTGTATATTTCTTTTTACGCGTTTTTACTAGGTTACGCGTTATAACCAATCGCACACTTCACACTCAATTCTGTTGAGCTTATGAATTTAATGGCCAATCAGAGGCGTTCAGATGAGTCATTGCTGAAAGACGGGAGTGTTGTTGTTCAGCGCTCGCTGACTGAATTCTGCTCTCTCGTGAATTCTCTCATCATAAACAACAAAGTGCAGATGTACGTTAGGGTGGCCCTTATTGGGGGGTACTTTTTATTTTTTTTGGAAATGTTAACCTCTGACCACCTTATTTGTTTCTCCACTAGAAGTTAGTAATGTATGCAAAATTCCATCCAGATAATTTGTCATTTAGAGCGTGCTCAAAGAATGTATCTTTTTATCAACAGGTACTTCAAGAGCTGATATTATAGCGGTGTGTGCATAAACTCACACTAGACTGAAGTCAAAGGCGTTCTTTGATAATGTAAAAATGTATTTGCTTGTTTTCTGTAGCTGCATAACTGAGGAAATATGAGCATTATAATTAGTAACTTAAAATATTTTTAATATGACTGAGTTTGTACTTAACATGATCACAATTTAATAAAAACATTGTATGGCATGACATCCATATGCTACTTGACTATATAATGTGTAGTTAATAGATTACACTAACATACTGCTTTTAGCCTTACCCTGGAGTCAAGAGCAAAATGGCAGAGAGTAACTATAAAAAATAACGTTATATTCAGTACACAATCAAATGACCAATGCATGGGGCAACTGATTTATTGTCAGAGCAAACAGATGCAAACTGCAGTGTTCACATAAACATAATGCAGCATTCCTGAGCCAGTTTCTTCATATTAAATGAAAATTATAATCCGTACTGATGTTTTACACTAGAAATTTATCTGGCTGACATAAGATTTCCAGTCCAGTAATGTTTACATTACCTTATCTTCGTTATTACTACAATACATGCTGGGATATGCCATGCTTTAAATGAGACAGCAAATGAATAAATAATTATGACAGGCCGTTCAAAAACAAACAATACAAACACACTACAAGCAACATGTCAAAACACGTGTATCTAGATACTGTGCGTGTTTCAGAGACGGCTCGAGTCTGTATGCGACAGTGTTCATATGTGCTAAGAATCCTTAATCTGTTTAGTCTCCTCTGTTTTTGGTGGAATGATTTTGATGTCAAAGGGAAAAAAGAATTCTGTCAGTGCTTTGGCATCTTTTGGGTCCAGAGAGTACTCCTGTGCCAGCTTCTCTGGCAGAATAAACAGTTTTTGCCAAGTATAGTTAATTAATAAACTAAAGCCTGATTGCAGTTGCCAAGCAACGTAGGCACATTTATATAGAATAGCCTACATAAAACACAGTTCATTCAATACAAAATTTAGAGTCAGAATCTGTTTTAGAATGGTACATTTAAAATGTAACAGGCTAAAATAAAAGTGTCTGGCCTTGCTTTTCATTATCCTGCCAACTTACAGCACGTGATAGAAACTATAACTTCTTAGTTATATGTAGGCTAAATATTAAACTGTTTCAGAGTTTTTTTTCTGTCTTTTTCCTATCACAATTTTGAAAAGATCGGGCCCAGTTGATGGTGGAGATGAAAAGCCCTGGCTTAAAATATACATTTTAACTAGAGGACATAGAGAGCATATTGTCTTGCAACCTGTCAAAAGGTTCCTCTAGAAAGGCAAGGTCAAAATGTTTTCCAAGGTGCCACTTTGCCCAAATGCATCTAGGCAGAACAATGAGAGAAAAAGGCAATGGTGCTTAGACACTTTAATGCTACTGATAGTCACCCACCCACATGCAAGCACCCATGCATACTCACATACATAATTATCTTCACACACGAACATACACGCACACGTAGGTTGTCAAAAAACATAATTCAGTATGATTTATAAGCTGTTTTCCTCATGGGAACAAAAAATATCCCCATAACGTCAAAAAATGCAGGTTTTACCAAGTGTCCCCACAACATTTGTTTTATCTGGGTTAAATCATATGACTCCCATTATAGAAATGAACAGGCTTGTTTAAAAGCACAAGTCAAACTGTAGTGGAGAGCATCTTGTAGACTAGAGAGAGACTATCAGTGGTACAGTATAAGCCGAAACCATAGTGACAGCAGAGACAACCTGGTACGGTCATGTGTACTGAAGTTAAAGCTTCCACAAGCGACAGTTTGCCTTTGGGAACATCAGTGACATCACAGAAACCATAGGGCTCGCCCGGTAGACTGTACTTCAGCGCCCTGCGCTGCATCTCCTCCTCCACCTTATTAACCTTGGGAACTGTTTCAGCCTGCAGCACACAGAGCACAGAGAGTCAGCTACACTAGTAGAGGGCAGTGCACACCACCTCTTTTTTAAAGGGGTCATATGATGCAATTTCAAGTTTTCCTTTCTCTTCGGAGTGTTACAAGCTGATTGTGCATAGATAAGATCCCTGAAGTTGCAAAGACTAAAGTCTCAAAACCAAGGAGATATTCTTTATCAAAGTTAAGACTCTTCCACACCCCCCTAAAACGGCTCGTTCTAACACGCCCCCACATATCTAGGTCACTATGTGCGAATATTTGCATAATGCACCCAAATGTGCACGCAAAGAAAGAAGGCGTGGTTTCAGTAACCGCAGTTAGTGTTGAAGCAGCCAT
>NW_015554129.1:160985-161374 GCF_001515605.1 Sinocyclocheilus anshuiensis
GTTCACATGACTCACGTGTGATAAAAGGTTGCTGTTTTTGCACTGAAATTAACAGGCTTGTTTAAAAGCTCTAAGAAGTCAAAATGAAGAGAAAAGCACCTTGTAGACAACAGACTCAGTGATACAGTACAAGCAGAAACCATAGTGACAGCAGAGACGACCTCGTGAGTGAATGACAGTCATATATAATGAATAGTTGTGGATCCTAGCAACAGGAATAAAATGATTAAGTGTCTCTTCATCTGTGCTTGAAGAATGTTTCCATTCTTCTGAACCACAATCACTTCAAGAGGCCTTCAAGACGGTTTGATGCTTGGAACCTAGAAAATTCCTCCATTTCTAGAAAAGGTCCGGGCTAGAAGAAGATACTAAATGATAAAAGCTCATTG
>NW_015554129.1:161683-166127 GCF_001515605.1 Sinocyclocheilus anshuiensis
TTCTTACAAATCTTACGAATTAATTTTTGTTGCACTGATATTATATCCAGTGAAAATTTTCCCTGCAATAATTTAATTAAGAAATATTTATTTTTAATTCAAATTAAATGATTTAATTTAATTTATAAATATCCCTCAAAACCTAACAGATCTGGAAGATTCACCTTGAAAGTGGATCAACTGATTTAAAATGGAGGAAAGTGCAGAGAACATCACAATATTTATCTTATATATTGCTTTCTAAACACAATTAAATAAGCTGGTGTTTTACCTTGATTCTCCTGGGGCTTTTTTTATATATATATATATATGCTGCTGCATCAGTCACATCATTATAAGCTTAGATTCAGATACACATCCTTCTCTCGCCAGATGTTTGAAGCTCCGACATCCCACATTTCTACCTAAAATATACGTCCATCCGTGAGATCTATTTCTTCGAGAGGCTGACACGGTTTCGGTTGAAGAACACGAAAGGCTCAATAACTGTTGCACAGATACAATACACTACGCATCAATTTCTCTTCCCTTTGTGCTTTGCAGTTTTTAACACGAAGCGCTTACAAGCCAGATGTTTGAAGCTCCGACATCCCACATTTCTACCTAAAATATACGTCCATCCGTGAGATCTATTTCTTCGAGAGGCTGACACGGTTTCGGTTGAAAAACACTAACTAAACGTGTCAAAAACATAAAAAAAATAAAAGTTTTGCCCGTTTTGGGGATGTAAATCAATCTGAAAACCCCCGTTGCAAAACAGATGTTTAACCTCGTAATAATCTAACAGAAAAAAAAACCCCTGAGCTAAACAGACTTAAAATATAGCTGTTTTGTCGAGTGCAAACGCTCATTTTAAACGGAGAGGAATGCATGAAACATTTTGTACCCGCTTCTCATTCCGCAAATGCATCCCAAACACACCGTGTCGCTCGTGCTGTCCGCTTTCACCGAGTACCGCGTCACTCAAAGTAAACCAATTAAATTTCAGCGCCGGATTTGAGTCACACCCCGTTAACCAATGAAAATGCAGGAGTCGCCAGCTGGAGTTTTCACTTCGGCCAATCATCGATGTCGAAGCAGCTGCGTTTCGTTGCGGGATGGGAACGAATCAAGTGAGTTTGCGGTATAGCAGTGAGTTTGAAATATAAAACACAATGAAATAAACAACAGAAAGAGAACGGTAAAGTTTTGATATAGTGATAAGAGAAAGTAAGTCTTCTGAAACTAATGAACTGAACCCAATGCTACGCTGAGGACATCTGCTGGTTCGAGCGTGTGAATCCGGGACAGCCCGCAAATTATGTTCTCATCTCTAGATATCAAAAGAAAAAAAATCTACAATTGGCCCATGTCTCCTACTAAATAAGGCATGATACATCTGAAAAGAAATGGGTTTCTCATAATATTCCTTATATAATTCATAGTAAACCACAACAATTCAAACAAAATGAATTCAACTCGCATCACATTGATGATAACAACTGGGAGTGCAAAGTATTGATGAAAAACATTCAAGAGCAAAATGGCAGAGAGTAACTATAAAAAATAACGTTATATTCAGTACACAATCAAATGACCAATGCATGGGGCAACTGATTTATTGTCAGAGCAAACAGATGCAAACTGCAGTGTTATGCTATTCTGTGTCAGCTGCGCCACGTGGATACGTTTTCGACATTGTTTGTGCTTTGATTTGAACGTAAAACAACGTATCCGTGTGGTGCGTTACGTTACTTTTGCATTACTTTTTCTTATCTGGGCTGGGCTTGCTTGTATGTTTTTAATATTAAAAAGTTAGATTTTTGGCATATGTTAAAGCCCTTTCACACCAAAGTGAAATGAATAAGCCTCAGGCTGAAGGAAATGTAAATTCAATTGACATTTAATTATTGCAGGTTTGCGTCATATTCTGAGTTTGCATTTCAGTTTTTATTCATTTTGAGGAATATTGAATCGGTTTTTGTGCAAGTGAGATGAGTAAATGCATGCTCACATTTAGTCTAGAACTACAGTAAGCATCATGTTCACACAGCGCAAACAAAGCCTCTGCATTTATTCCCAATTTCTCTCAACATGGGGACAGGAGAATTGTCATTCAATAAATGGGAAAACAAAGTAACTGGCATTACTTTGAAAAGGTAACTCTGATATTTTCTTGTCATTTGTATTACTTTACTTAACAATAGTAATCCGATTACATAACTCACATTACTTGCAATACGTTACCCCCAAAACTGTTCAAAGACACAGTGTGTTTCTAAGCCTAGTAGTCTAAAAAACATGGACTCTTTCTTACCATTTACATAGTCTATTGATTTAATAGAACAGGCGTGATTTCTTACAGCACCTACTGCAGTGCAATCTGTCTGGCAGTAAGCCGCACAAGCATATTATGTGTGGCATTTCAAAAGGATAATCAAGTGCAAAAAGACTTGGATCGCATCTATGCACACCCTTCGCATTTCACCTAAACATCGTAGAGACCTACTGTCTACTGCATAAAAATAATTCATAAATGTCATATTTTCTGCACTCATTCAGTGCAGACTGACAATGCATTGAGTTTATATCAATGAATCTAAATCAATGAATAGTTCTGGTCCAGGATTATGATTGGTTGAGCCACAGTAATAATTCAGACACAATACTTCTATACAGCAATATTTTTATATTTTCTATTTGACATGACGTTAACTAGTGACACCATGCTATTTTAAACAATTCTTCTATCATTCTCACTAAATATCGAGTTGTGACATTCAGAGTACAAAATTAACACCCACCAAGCACCAAATGCAGGTACTTTTCAATTTGGCCTGTAAATTTCACAGTACGAAGCATTTGAAAATGGCCACAGAGGAAACTGAAGTGGGGAAAAATGCATGACCTAAGTTGTCTGAAGCACAAGAGCAATTTGAATGAAACGCTTCAAAGAGGCTCAGAAGCACGTGGGCGGCTGCTGCAGGTGCTGACCGACTGCTTGTGTTGTTTAATGCAATTGAGATATGTTTTCCCCAGCGCATAACATATTTTACTGTTGTAGCCTAAGTCTATACTTTGTAAATGTTATGAATTGAAAGTCAAGTGCACATTTGCATTTTGCAAAAACAAGTGAGTTGCTGTTACTTCAAAGACGAAGCAAAATAATGTCGTTTTTTTTTTCCTAATACACATTGGCCACAATTATTGGACCCCTTTTATTCAATACTTTCTGCAACCTCCATTTGCTAATCTCTTAAAATGCCTGATGAGGATAGAGACAACCTCTTCATTATTGCCCTTATGGTGGAAATGGGAATTTTCAATGCTTTAGCCATTTTCTTTCAGGCAATAAAGCAATAAGCCCCAAGAAGCCGTGGTTTACAGTGAATTTATAACAGCTAAGGGGCGTTGTTAACAGCTAAAACCCCCTTAGCTGTTATAAATTCACTGTAAACCACGGCTTCACGGGGCTTACTGCTTTTATAAAACGGTTATTCCATATACGTAGCAAGGTTTCACAAAATAAAACAGAGCAAATAAAGTGTAATGATATTAATAAAAACAGTATTCTTCTACCAAACAATGTAGTTCCTCAGAAACAGTTGTGGTTCCAACAAAGTGGTTGCCGAGCAACACACAGAAGTAAACAAAGGTGTGTGTTTGTAGTGTAATTTACAACAGCTTCGAACGCGGCTCAGCCAATCAGAATCAAGGACCGGAACTCTCCCTTTTATAATTTCTATTTTGCGAAGGACAACAATCTTTTGCTGCACATCAGAAGTATGTTCTTTGGTTTTACTCATTGCGATGGATGGAATTGTTTGGACCCACTGTTTCTATTCCAAAGTGCCCTGTGGTTTTTCTTTTTCTTTATAACTATGCTGTTGATCCATTTTAAGAAATTTTGCTTTGCAATTGTTGGTGAAATTTGACGCAGTTTATTAAAAGGCAACTTAATAAATATGAATCAATGCGTCTTGTTGATACCACAGTAATTGCTGCTGACTTTAATTGGTCTGTAGGTCAAAATATCCTAAAATTCAAACCTGAGGATCTGGATCTTTAGACTCCACATAAATGTCCTTGAGCATCGACAGCAGTGGATCATTCTTCTGGTGAATCTCTTCTGCCATAGAAACACCTATTTCAGATCATGCAAAAAGTGTGTAACATGCAGTTTGATTATGGATATAATTCATTGCCAAAAGTATGTAGACATGCTCTTTATACGGGTCTGGCTTTTGGCACAGCTATCTATTGATCTACATCAGAGTGCAAGGTAATGAAGGCATTGAAAACAAGTTTAAAATCAATGTTTCATACATGGCCTCCCTGTTGAAAAAAAAACAGCATATGCTGGTTAGGTATGTTTTGGAGCTGGTTTATGCCGGTCCTTTGCTGGTTTATGCCGGTCCTTTGCTGGTTTAAGCTGGTCCTTTGCTGGTTTATGCCGGTCCTTTGC
>NW_015554129.1:169004-183276 GCF_001515605.1 Sinocyclocheilus anshuiensis
GCTGGTTTATGCCGGTCCTTTGCTGGTTTATGCCGGTCCTTTGCTGGTTTATGCCGGTCCTTTGCTGGTTTATGCCGGTCCTTTGCTGGTTTATGCCGGTCCTTTGCTGGTTTATGCCGGTCCTTTGCTGGTTTATGCCGGTCCTTTGCTGGTTTATGCCGGTCCTTTGCTGGTTTATGCCGGTCCTTTGCTGGTTTATGCCGGTCCTTTGCTGGTTTAAGCTGGTCCTTTGCTGGTTTATGCTGGTCCTTAGCTGGTCATGTGCTGGTCGGACCAGCTTAGGACCAGCACATGACCAACTTAAACCAGCAAAGGACCAGCATAAACCAGCTCAAACCAGCATCCCAGCTTCAAAACATACCTAACCAGCATATGCTGTTTTTTTCAACAGCACTGTGATCAAAAAAACTAAAGTAGATGAACAATATGAAAAGACAAGAATACAAATGAAACTGCATTATGGTATACAGTGTGCTTATTTATAGTGTTTTCTTATAAAATAAACCAGTTGTCATATTGTTTTACAGTTATGACAGTCTTCACTTCCATAGAATGTAGCACGATCAATTTATTTTCATTACATAACATTACTATTAATAATAGTTCAGATATTTTGTCTCGATATTCAAGGACATAAATAGAAAAGAAAAAGACTTCCGTTACAGTTAAGGGCTGTCATTGTATGACAAGCATTAAGATTGGTTGTCACTGTACTATTCAAACCCCTTTATTAATAGGAGGTGTTCACATATTTATGTTTGTGCAATAAGCAGGTTCATTAACACCATCACATATATAGAATTTGCATTACAATTTTAAGTTAAATAACGAAATCTGTCTGGGAGTCTTCGAGCGGTTATGTATTTCCCCTCATGGCTGTAATAAACCATATTCACAAGTCATATTTCTTCTAAAAGACACGCGGTATGATCCTTCACCACTAGAAGGATCTTCATGATGTAATGTCAGTAATCTAGCAGTTCTCACCGGCGATGTCTTCTCGTGGACTACTGCTGGATGCTGGATGTCGAGGTGCTGCTTTAGGTTTTGTCTTGCTTATTTCTCGGTGAGCGCGATTCTCTATATTAAAGTTTCTCATCAGGCGTGTTACTCTTGAGCCCATGTTTGAAATCTCTAAACAGAGGACATTCCTCTTCTTCTGTTAAAGGTGCTATAGGCATTGACCGCTATTTACTGCCCCCGACTGGCCGCTTCTCCGGTCGACACACCAAGATTTGTTTGTTTTGTTTCTTAAAATGAGTGCTGTCAGACGATTAATCGCGATTAATCGCATCCAAAATAAAAGTTTTTGTTTAGCTAATATATGTGTGTGTGCTGTGTATATTTATTATGTCTATATAAATACACACATACATGTATATATTTAAGAAAAATATGCTATGTTTATATATTAAATATGTTTATCTGTAATATAAATAATATAAATATATACGTGTGTGCAGTGTTGGGGAAAGTTACTTTTAAAAGTAATGCATTACAATATTGCGTTACTCCATAAAAAAGTAACTAATTACGTTACTTAGTTACTTCTTATGGAAAGTAATGTGTTACGTTACTTTTGCGTTACTTTTTAAAATCTGGCCAGGTCTTGCTTGTTTGTTTTTAATATAAAAAAAGTTATATTTTTGGCAAAATTACGTAACTCGCGTTACTTGTAATGCATTACCCCCAACACTGCGTGTGTGTAGAGTCAAGATGTGTTCGGCTCCATCACGGATCACACACAATGAAAAATCAGTTGCCACCTTACATTTTTAAGCTGAATCAAGTTAGCAATGATCCTGAGTTCATGCAGAGGATGAATGGAAGGCAGTCTGTGAAGAGATCAGCTTCATCTGGCTCTTCCTCTTCACTTGCTCTGGCAGAACCTGCTAACTATCTCCTGCATCCACCACGGTCTTCTGTTTGTCCAGCTTTACCTGCTTGTTCTGCTCTGCCACGTCTTCTGCTCCACTAGCTTCCCAGTGGCTTACCTATTAAGTTCGGTTTAGAGTTAGTTGCATGTACAGTAATTATGCATAATTTATTGTTATTAATATAACAGTATGTAACATGTAACAAAGACACTGTGAAATAAAGTGTTATCTTTTAGTCACATCTGGTCTTTCCTTCGCTAAGCAATAGTAAATGTGACCACAGCTTTAGTCAGATCTTTTGTATATGTCCTAACCAGCATTGAGTGGCATCTACGCTAATGTTAACACTTTTGTTTCTTTTCTTTGGCGTTGTTATCCTGAGGGCCCCAGTAGCCTACTTCTGTGTGCAGCATAGGTTCAGTCAGACATTCTGCTTCCCCCATTATGGAATAACGTTCTAGCAGCTCTCTAAATGTAACATGTAACAAAGACACTGTGAAATAAAGTGTTACCTTTTATAGTCACATCTGGTCTTTCCTTCGCTAAGCAATAGTAAATGTGACCACAGCTTTAGTCAGATCTTTTGTATATGTCCTAACCAGCATTGAGTGGCATCTACGCTAATGTTAACACTTTTGTTTCTTTTCTTTGGCGTTGTTATCCTGAGGGCCCCAGTAGCCTACTTCTGTGTGCAGCATAGGTTCAGTCAGACATTCTGCTTCCCCCATTATGGAATAACGTTCTAGCAGCTCTCTAATAAAAATACTACCATACGACTAAAATCTTATAGGACAAAATGAGTAATAAGTATTATGTGCCACTATTTTATATATATATATATTTTTAAACGACTGTATTGTAAAAGCTTGTTGATAAATAAGTGTAAAATGAATTTTTTACTTATTTTCTGCTGAGTTCAGTACACTACCAATGGCAAAAATAAGCTCAACACAGAAACTTTACTTGCTTAGGGGCATAGTGCGAACGAATGCTGCAACCTGTTAAAATAAGCAGAGAAATAAATATGCAGCTTGAAACCGCCTTAGCTTTTAAAGCAGCTCTATGTAACTTTTTCTGTGTTCGAAATTTGCAAAATGTATATAATGAGCGAGTACCCCATGAATGCATCTTCCAAACCGCGTTTTTGTCTTATTCCGAATCACTACGGTACACTTATAATAAGTACTTATATTTGGACTATTGTAGCCTGGTCGGGTCGTCACCGCTGCGGAGGAACACATACCTGCGTGAATCGCCATAGAAATAAACTTAGAGAAGTAGCTCCGGTTGGAATGTTCTTCCGCGGGATGTGTGCAGTTCTGTTTATTAACCGCTAGAGCGCCAAAAGTTACATAGTGCTGCTTTAACTGGTAATAAGAAAGACGAGTAAAGCTTGTAAAGAGTGTAAAATATTGTATTTTTATTTCCAAATGGGGAATGTTAACAAAATGGCATGTTAAAAAAAAATGATAATGGCAATTTTGAGGTGATTACTGACACTTACGATACTGTTAAACCAAATGAAATGCAGGTGAGGGGTTTTAAAGACGTTCTGATGAGCACTGTACAAACCAACGAGGGAAATGGTACTTTGGAGTGTTCCCTTGATCCAAATCCAAACAGTTCCATATAGATTTATGCTAGATGAATTAAAATACATTGAAACAAATACATTTTAAAAGTGTCCTCCATGGAGAACAGAAGAAACGGCACATGAGGATAGGGACCAGTTAGAACCTGATCTGATTTGAATGAGGCCGTGTCCGAAACCAAAGACATCTGCTTTGCTTACTCGCTGCCCAGTCAGTCAATGACTTAACAAACCACATTTCTGAAAACTGGTTTCAGACTGGCTTCCAAGGCACCATAATGTCATGTCTAAATATCATGAACAAATTCAAGAGCGAATCCTCAGCAGGACAACTTTGTACATTACTTAGACCTAAACAGTAGTAGTACCTTAAAGGTACATATGACTACTTTAAGATACTAAAACACACCTTTTAGAGGTAGATAAGGTACAAAGTTGTTCTTTTGAGGGTACTGCCCCAGTGACATGCTGTTGTACCCCAAAAATGTCCAATTTTTTATTTACTTTTTTTCTGACAATAGCCTACAATGCATTTTCTCTGTGGAGATATGCTGATGTATGGCAGTCTTTAACATTTGGCTAGAAACACAAAAATGTACAATGTGTGTAAAATAATGATTTGTTACATTAGGTTAACATCTAATAATTTGGAGAGGATGTCAATTCAATTTAGTATCTTAAGCAACGTAAAAACAATCAAAAAATAAATTAAAGAAATTGTGAGAAACCAATTTCCTCTGCAGGTAAAACCACTAGAATAATAAAGACTTTGCATTTTTATTCCTCCATTTGGAACATGATCTCGTCAGCAGAGGAGAAAATGAACAAACCACAAACATTCTCAAATTCAACACTCGTTCCACGGGTTCCTCAACGCGGCCAAAACTGCTTCTTTGCAAAGCAACACAAAAAAGATGAGCGGGGATAACAAAACAAAAAACCCTGAATGAAAACAAACTAAAAAATAAACCTTAAACAAGCATCTCATATTTACACTGAATACAGGCATGATTTCATATCATTATAATGGTTATGGCCACAACTTTCCACTTCCTCCCCTTCCAACTTTACCCACAATTCCCCCTGTCGGCCTCCCCAGCTCGCTCGTGTTTACACCCCTCAAAGTCTGTGCAAACGGTTCAGTCTTCAGGCGACTAGTGCGTGTGGAGCCGCAGGGGAGCTCAGGTGAACTCATGAAGCTGTACATGCCTCTGGTCTGGAGGGAGTCGAGGCCACTTGAGACGACTCAGGGAGGATGAGATCAGGGTGGGCCCAGGAGGCTGGGTTTAGATGTTGTCTCCGGGCTGATATTGAGGTTCGGTTGCAGTGAAGTAATCCTCGAGGAAGGCCTGCAGGTACTCGAAGGTGGGCCGCTCTTCTGCGTCCTTCTTCCAGCACTGAACCATCAGCTCGTGAAGAGAGCTCGGGCAGTCCTGGGGACTCGGCATCCGGTAGCCACGCTCCACTTGTTCCAGTACCTCTCTGTTATTCATCCCTAGCAAAAACCACGCATGAGTTTTAGCACAACAATACTGTCAAGTATGTTCATCTTAGAGATTTCATGGGTGCCATCTAGGAAGACAAAGCTATAAAGGAGTTTTCTTTAAGCAGGTTCCCAAGGTACACTGTCCAAATTTGATCAAACTCATTTGCCTGTAACTATTTGTGACCCTGGAGCACAAAAGCAGTGTTAAGTCGCTGGGGTATATTTGTAGCAATAGCCAACAATACATTGTATGGGTCAAAATTATAGATTTTTCTTTTATGCCAAAAATCATTAGGACATTAAGTAAAGATCATGTTCCATGAAGATATTTTGTAAATTTCCTACCGTAACTATATTAAAACTTAATTCTGTCTGCTAAGAACTTCATGTGGACAATTTTAAAGGCGATTTTCTCAATATTTAGATTTGTTTGCACCCTCAGATTCCAGATTTTCAAATAGTTGTATCTCAGCCAAATATTGTCCTCTCATAACAAACCATACACCAATGGAAAGCGTATTTATTCAGAGATGGTGTATAAATCTCAATTTCAAAAAATTGACCCTTATGACTGGTTTTGTGGTCCAGGGTCACATTTAGTAATCCTGAAGACCTCAATTAGTTTGAGTTGGATTAGGGCTGCAGCTAAACTTGAGGGCCAGAGCTGAGAACACTTGCTATAAAATTAACTTTAGCTAAATATATATTATGAACAATAAGCCGTTTTCAGCTATCTGTCTTCATTTGGAAATCCCAGGGTTTCTCACTCACAGTAAACTAATACTAAGCTGTGTAATTTCTGGATATCAAGACAAAAATTGATAAAGAAAACAATTTTTATTATTATTGGAAGCACTTTTGTTTAGGCAACAATTCTCACTATTAACTAATTGTTTATTAGCACACATTACTAGCATATTGGCTGATTGTTATTACTTATAAAACACATATTAATGCCTTATTCTGCATGATCATATTTTAGATCCCTTAATCCCCAAACCTAAACTTAACAACTAACTTACTAACTAACTATTAATAAGCAACAATTCAGGAGTTTACTGAGGCAAAGGTCATAGTGAACAGCTTATAGTGAGAAGTGATCAACAAACTAAAGTGTGACCTGATTACTATTAATATTTTTGCAATGTATTCATGATATTCATTACACTAAATTTCATAAAAATTCAAATTTCTCGTTATTTTAAACTAAAGAAATCGTCACTCGAAAAGGAGTACTTAACATTTTATTGGAGTGATATTTCACTAGGGTATCTGTACTCTTACTTGATTTGTGTACTTCGTCCACCACTGAAACTGAAGACATGCATATGGACATCTATCCCTCTTAGGACCATTTAACCATTTAAAGGTGTGTGTAATTTCCATGCCATTAGTGGCACCAAATACAACTGATAACATTTGAAATAAATGAAACTCTATTCTCAAACACTCCCTCATCTTTAATTTGTTAGTTCTGCTCAAACCCACAGCGGTGTTTGAGCCAGCATTGCTATGGTGAGCTAGCTGGGATGCTCAAATAAACAGAGCATGAGCTTTTTGTTACCAAGATGTTTTCAGAAAGATGTATTTTCATAGACACATTGAAAAGTAGTCACATGTGAACCAGAAGCACTAATAAAGAGATCCATGAACTCATGTTGCAAAGTACATTTTGCAACAATGACTGGGGAGATAAAAACATAGACTCAATCTGTCAATCAAACCAGGCAATATCACCGTTTCTGAAGCTTTGGTGGGGGCAGGACAATCAGACCTGCTTCTAAATACTAGGGATCTTGAAACAGAACTGCACTTATGAAGCCAGACGATTAATCATCACCATGAGGGACATGACCACATTTCAACAAGACAGAGAGAAACGCCTGCAAACATCTGTGGATGATGCAATACTGCGTTGACACAATGGCATTTCACACTCCGCCTTCATTTCTACCCTACATTCCAGCCAAGATCACTGGATTTATTTTCTAGAATTTGTGTAGATCTACAGCAATTCATCATGTATCAGAGTTTCAGCATCTCATCTTTTAAGAGTCTGAGAGAAATTCGTTTAAGGTGTGGAAACAGCAGCAGAGTCAGTTTGAAATAAAATGGAAAAATAAAATCCGAGACTGGACATGCCTCTCAGAAATTGGGGTATGTGACAGCAAAGACCTTCACCTTTAAATGTTTAGACAAGTCTTTTGGTTTACAGAAATGATGAAATATCACAAAGTGCATCTTCAAAAGACACCTATTTTAAATGTAGGTCATTTTGAAGGTCACGTTAGTTCTGACATGATCTCTCAGAGAGATAACATTCATGGCAATGTTAATGTGTTTGGTCTTGGCGGAATAGATCTGCTCCGCTGCTGCGGCAGAGCAAGTACCAAGACTTGCTACTGCCAATACATCCACAACATGCTGCTGTGAGCATGTAAGAAATACTGCTGCTGCACATATAACATACATGAAAAAACTCCGTAGCTGATCTATACAGGTGGAGCTGGGGAAGGTGGAGGGTTTCTGAAGTGTGCTATGGAAAAAACTGGCCAAGCATTTGAATGCTGAGCAGCAAGCTCATTGGCTGCTGATGCTACAAAAACCAATCGGCTGCACCAAGTGAATAATGATGTCATTATGTCAGACTGAGTTAGAACCTATCAGTCTGCGCCATCTAGAGTTTCATAACAGAACTTTATATTAATTTTGCAATACGTCTAGGGATCACCCAGATTTACCTGGATATGGAACTCTGCCTTTAGTGACCAGCTCCGTAAGCAGGATTCCAAAAGACCAAACATCAGATTTAATGGTGAACTTCCCATACAGAGCTGCTTCAGGAGCCGTCCACTTAATAGGGAATTTTGCCCCTGAGATACAGACACAGGAGAAAGAAAGAGATGTATTAAAATAAACATGCACTGGAATATCTTTTCTTAAGGTCAGCTACCAACTATGAAAAACTTTGAAATCATGAAATCAAAATCAAAGTCTTTCACATGGACAGAAGAATAAGAGACAGGAAATAATTAGAGACCAGAGATACACTATATATGTTGGAACGCTGCCCACAACATACCGCTCTGACTTCACATTTATTTTCTTAATACATATCTTATTGTGTACAATTCATCAGATCACATTATTCTAAAACAATCTGTATAGACAATCTTTCACCAAGATTTAATAATTTGCTGCTCTTCTGAAACAACCTTTATTTTCTGATGATGTATACTGTGTTGACCGATAATAACAGAGTTCACTTTTCACAATCCAATCAAATCTCAATTCCATATGAAATGCGACTTCTTTGCTGTATAAGATTAATTAACCTGCAAATCAATTGTGAAACGATTTGCTTTCAGGAATGGCGGATTTTGGCACAAACAATGCAGGCAGTTTGGTGGCAGAACGTTTGTGTGCGATGAACATTTCACATTCAAGACAGTTTCATGGGATTGTACCAGGTCTTCCTTTTGCTTGGCCATTTTATTGAAAAGAAATTGCTATATTTCAGGTAACTTTTTCTAAGAGGCTCGCTGTCCTCTAACTCTCCCGCAGCCTCTTTGGCTGCTATCTCTCTGCAGCACAGAAACAGGATAAGCAGTCTGCCAATGAGAAAAGCCTCTTTATCTACCAGAGACGCCAAAATGTGTGAGGAAAGTTATTCAAATCACAAAATAAAATGAGGAGCATATATACATGGACTAGAACACAGTGCTATTTCCTTGTTTGTTTTTATTTTCTTTTTAATAAAAGTATGCTTCTTCAGGATTTGAACTTGCAGCCTGGGCAGCTATCTAACAATAACCATAATACATTTGTGTTTACTTTAAGATGTTATCTATAGAACACAATCATATCTGGCAGTGGTTTTCACTTGAGTGTTATTAAATAGATTTAATAATTAATTAATAAACAAACAAACAAACAACCTGAGATTTGAATTTTGTTAAAAATTCATTTCTGTGCATCCCTGTTTAGAATATTGTAAATAATATCTTCAGAAAAACTGCGACTTGCGCTGGCAAAATAAGTCACAATGAGCACAATGAATGAAATTGTCACATTCTCCATTAAAAGACCTTCAAACGAAAGCTCAGATGAAAAATGACTGAGCTACACCCGTTAGAAATCGAGGAAGTAAGCAAAAGCTGAAGTTTTCTGAAGGTTCCAAAGCAAAATCACTGAGCAACATTGCATTGTTTTATCCACTTTCTTTCTTAATATTAATTACTGTATTATATTGATAATCACATTATAGCCATTTTCTATTTTACCTTTGTTATTAAAAATAAGAACAGACGCAAAAAAACACAACAACAACAGTAGAACAAATATAAGAAAGAAACACATTTTTCATTTCACATCTAAACAAAAGCATTCAAGTAAGTAAAACAAATAATCAAATGTAAAAATCACTTCAGTATGTTCATTACAAATAAACTGATTATTAAAACTACAAAAGCAGTTCAATCAAGAGCAGTGATCTTTTCTTTTATTGTTAGATTTACATTAATGAGACAGACGGCCTATATAGTAAGTAGGGTTGCAAAGGGGTGGAAAATTTCTGGTAAATTTCCGGAAACTTTCCAAAAATACCTGGAATATTAAAAAAAAAAAAAATCCTGGAAAGTTTCCAAAATTTCCTGGAAATTTTCCACCCTTTTGCAACCCTAATAGTAAGTCCTACTGTAATGCATGGATCTAATATGTTTAAAGTTTTTCCCCAACAGTAACTCAAACGTTCACTTAAGACATAACAGATTTTGTTTGCGTGAATAGCCTAATCAAATACTGTAATTCTGTATATACATACAGTATGTGTATGTATGGGATCGCGCTCGCGGAAGCGCTGTTATGTGCGTGATTCATATATCAGTCAGCAGCAGAGCGAGAAGTGAGCAGAGAAAAAGTACTCCTCTCAGAAAACGTACAAATAAAGATAATTTTAGATGTTTAATTGCTATTTGTAGCATTGGGATTGCTAGACGAGGGTTTAATGAACTAATTTTTGTGAAAACCTGAAATTCGACCAAAATCGTAATTTTTCACTTTTCTTTTTTTTTTTTTTTGTCTGTAGCTCAAAATGATCCCGTGCGCATTCCGACTCATTTTACCAGCACGAGTCTAGGGTTGCGTATTGTTTGAATTTGATCAATTCCGATTCCGATTCTTTTCGATTCCAATGTGATTAAAAAATGATATCAAACATTTATCCCGTGTCCTTTTTTGCAAACCATTCAGTTGCAGCTGAATACCATGAACAAAAATCAAAAGGCTACATAAAAACTGGACTCTTTAAGAGCTGTTTGTGTGCAAAAATAGAGCTGCATGATTCTGGATAAATTCAGTTTTCCTTTTCTTTTTTTTCCCCAATGGAATTTGTAGTTCTCTCATGATTCTGAAGAAAAAACATTAGACAACTAAACAAAATCACATGTAATTTATGAATAAATGATTCAATGACTCACTCAAGATAGTACTTGTTTCATTACTGGATGAATCAGCGTTCTTGAACGAATCTCTCGTATGATTCAAAGACAAATACATTTTAACAGCCCCTTTTCGCCACCTACTGGCGTAACGATATAATCGATAAATCTTCATTTGAAGTGTCAAATTATTTTCAAAAGGTCATTTACTCTATTTTAATCGCTACCGTACACATCAGAGTTTATATCTGAACTATAAACTTTTATCCCAGTACTTCTGTGATTTGAATGTTTGTAACACAGATATAATGATATTGTGTGGTCGAAAAGACTGTGAAGCGGTTTCGTTCATATTCATGACAGCTGCTCTCTTTAGGTCAACGGCAGCGCGAACGCAGATTTAAATGTTCAAATCACACTGGTGTGATCGTACACTGCACGGATGAACCAAGTGATCACAACATTGATCGCACACGTCAAAGGTTGAGGAATGAAACAGACGAATCATTGTCATTTAGGAATAGAATCACGTTGGTGTTTGAATCGTGTTCACGAACTTTAACGAACTATTAAATTAAAGTGCTTTGACATGTTCTCTTGCAACCCTCTACATTGCGAGTAAACCACTCGCAAATGCGACTAAATCTTACTCTGGGCGACTAAATAATGTCTAACATTAGCCATTGGCTAATAAATTCTTAGATTTTACACGACAGTATATGTGCGAGAGGCGTTCAACACAGATTTTCACTCGATAAACACGCTGACTGAGCGCTTGAGTTTCGCTCTCCGTCAAGCGATCTGTACTATTTGTTATACTTAGCTTTTTTGGTTTCTGATCGCAAATGTAGCCAAACTTTGTAGCGTTTAGATCGGTTTAGATTAGCGAGCAAGGTCCTGGCAGATCGCTTGGTCGGGTCCTCACAGATGAAGAGAAAAAAAAGCGCACAGGGCTCGATAGGTGGAATCGAATTTTTAATTTTACAACAAGTATCCGATTCTGGAATTGGAATCGATTTTCGATTCCCAACACTACACGGGTCACAATTCTACTTTTGTGTTCCACTGAAAAATGCTGACTTCTGGAACAACATGATGAAAGACTCAACTATTTCTTTAGGATGGGGGGTGTATGTGGGGGGATACATATATGTATGTGTCCAGATGGTGCGTTTCTTACCCTGTCGGGCAGTGTACTCATTGTCCTCAATGAGTCGGGCCAGGCCAAAGTCAGCGATCTTACACACCAGGTTATCACCAACCAGAATGTTAGCAGAGCGCAAATCTCTGTGAATGTAGTTCATACGCTCGATGTAGGCCATGCCTGCAGCCACCTGAATACACAAACACTTACACTGAAATCTGCTGAGCAAAGCCTAGTGCTGAAGCTACTTGAGGTCAAACTAAGAAATATTGCATTCTGTGGGTTACAGTGCTGATACAGCATGATAGGGTACCTACATATAATAAAACAATAACTTCATACACACAATAGGGGCCAGAACAGATTCTTTTCAGACTGAGTGATTTAAAGCAGGGTTATTTTCATCCTCCTGTATTTGTTACATCATTGATCTTCAGTGGCCCCAAAAACTATTTTAAGTAGTATACCTATTTTTTATCTTTCTTTGAAATAAATAGTGGTTTGCTGTTTTTTAAGTGTGGCTGTAGTGTCTAAATATTTTCTGGGACCACTGTAGATCAGGTTTAAATGATGTTGCTGTACCTGGGCCGCCATGTCGACGATGTTGGGCAGCTTGAGTGCCCGTCCCTCCCCGTCCTTCAGGAAATCTAGAAGACTTCCTAAAACATACAACATACACGTTAGCTTCAGCAAAACAAGGGACATGCTGCTATAAGCACGTGTACACACATACACTCTTAAAAATAAAGGTGCTTCACGATGCCATGGAAGAACCTTTTTTGTCTAAATGGTTCCATAAAGAACCTTTAACATCTGGAGAACCTTTCTGTTTCACAAAAGGTTCTTTGTGGCGAAAGAAGGTTCTTCAGATTATAAAAAGGTAAGAAAAAGACGGTTCTATAAAGAACCTTTGACTGAATGGTTCTTTGTGGAACCAAAAATGGTATTTCTATGGCATCGCTGTGAAGAACCTTTTAAGCACCTTTATTTTTAAGAGTGTACCTGCGTAATCTTCAATAAAGCGTATGCAAAATTCATTCATTTAAAACAGCCAATTTCAAACAACTACACTGATTAAGGAGAGATTTACTTTGAACTTTGTCCAGGTTTTAATACACTATAAACAAAACAAAAACACCCGTTTAAACTTAAATGTAAATAAATGGACTTTCGTTTAAATTTTTGGGGACTATCGCTTTACTTATAATCTTGTTACTTCTAAGAGGGTGGATTATGGCCTTGCCTAAATTAAGTTTTGATGCCGAATAACATATGTGTGGAGTTCAGGAATTTTTCCATCAACTGTCCATTAGGTTTTCTAGCAGTATTAGGTTAAATGTCTGCTTCCTCCATTACAGCTCTTCAAATTCAATTTAGCCCACTATAATTTCTTTTTCTTTCTGTCCAATACAGCAGAGTGTTTTGAGTCCTCAAGTGACAATTTCTAAGGGTTAGAACATCAACCTTCAATCCTGATTTATCTTTAATTGGTTTTTTTTTCAGTCAGGCCTACAAAACCCATCAGTGTTGCTAAAATAGATACATTCCATGCCTGTCCTCAAGTTAACCCATTCTCTTCACTGTTACTATGAGAACGACGGCTGACCTTTTCCCATGTACTCAGTGACGATGTAGATGGGCTCCTCAGAAACGACAGCATAGAGCTGCACTAGTTTATCATGGCGTAATTTCTTCATGATCTGCGCTTCCTCCAGGAAGGACTCTGGAGACATGGTTCCCGGCTTGAGGGTCTTCACAGCCACTTTAGTGTTGCCATTCCACGTGCCTGACAGAAACCACACAGCAGAGAGTCAATGCAACTGCACAAAGCTGCTAGAGGAACAGTATGCCACAAAATGACATTCATGCACCCACAAAAAAGTTCGTTCATGCAAAATTCATTTGCAATTAAAGCAGCCATTATCACACAAGTACACTGATGGGGAATTCACTATGAATGAATTGTGACCATTTATAGCATTGTCTATTTGTATTTACTTTCTATATTGTTTTAGCCCTCTTAAATTAGGAATTAGGCAGATCAACGCAAATTTGTGCTGAATGCAATTTGTTAAAAGTGTGCTTGACTGCATGGCTTCTACTGCAATCTTAAGTATGTTATTTTTAGTATACATAGACATTTTTACTTTGCAACAAAGTTTTTTGTGTGTGTGTGATCACATTATACTTGTGATTTGTGGCTGTTTTTCTGCAGGATATAGTGGGGAATTTCAACAGACAGAAAAACAACAACAACTTTGTTAAATCCAGAGCACTGGAATCTGCTTGCCTTTACATGACACTGCAATGGTGGATATTCTGACAATTTGAAGTTTGTAATTTATTGGGTATTAAAATACCTTCTGCAATCCTAGATTAATAGAGACATCTGAAGATCCCAACCAAGCCAGAACTCTGCCACATGGCTCAACCAGCGACAAGAGCTTTGGGCTGGACAAAAGACGGAGATGAGTTTTTATAATAATTAAAGTGCTTTACATTTTTCTGTCCATTGAATATCTTTTTTTCAACTTGAAATACTTCAGATTACAGAAGAAAATGTTACAAACATCATCTCATGTTTACTTGCAGGCAATGTCAACGTGGTACTCAAACAGTTACATCTGATGTGGTACCTGGTTTTTAAAATCCACACACACACACGCGCACGCACGCACACACACACACACACACACACACACACACACGCGCGCGCACGCACACACACACACACAC
>NW_015554129.1:183350-184606 GCF_001515605.1 Sinocyclocheilus anshuiensis
ACTCACACACACACACACACACACACACACACACACACACACACACACACACTGATCGGTGTGCCTCTGTTCATTAAAAACTAAATACCAGCAGTGTCCTAAAGGCAATAATTATAATAGGCAGATTCAGGTGATATTTTTGGATGCAAATCTACAGGAAAGTGAGTGAGAAAGTGATGGATGAGCACACAGTCACACTTATCTTGAACAAGACCGCTTGTGATTAATAGAGGTGTGGAACAGAAGAAAAACTCTCCTGGGGCATTAGTCATGATAAACACCCATGATTCAACTTGATACTTACTGTCCTTTCTCTTACCTCCATTCACTGGCATGGAAACAACATCACTGAAGCTCTTACAATAATTATTCAAACAAATCAGTATTTGAAAAATGTGTGCAGAAATTAGCTCTAGTTTGTCCCTCGAGGAAGGTTTGTTCTTGTGAAAAAACTAATTTAACTAATTTTTTTTGACAATGACAAGTTTACATTTTCATCTAATCCTTGTGTATGGTATGGATAAAAAGACATGGTTTTCTGGCAAAAATGAAGGGATAAAACCAAAGACTTGATGCAAGATCGCTCTGGACTAATTCATTAATACGTTAATAATAGAAATAGTTCACATGAAAATGAAAATAGGGCATTGTCTGCTCACCCTCCAAACCTGTGTGCAATAAGAGAAATTCTGAAGAATCTTTAAACTGCTCTTTTACAACAGATCATAATAACCATGACTCCCAGACAGGATTTTAAAAAACCCACCAAAAATTAGGGGTGGGTGATGCGGCAAAAATATAATTTCATGATTTTTATAGACTTACAAACAGAGCCGATCCTCCCTATACGCAAAATACGCAAGCTGCGTAGGGCCCCCGAAACACCAGGGGGCCCCCTTGCTCTCAAAGATGATTTAATTTTAGTTTCATTTTTGAATTTGGCCAGCGGTTATGAAAACATGAATGATCATTTCTTTTAATGCGGTGCGCTGTCGCCCTTTCTATGTAAAAATCAGTCAAATCATGTAATGTGAATGTCGTAGTCTTGCGCGAGACTAAAAATACGAGTTGAAAGCGTACCGAGCCACGGAAGAGACACTGTTTCCCAAGCGCTTTCCGTGAGCGCCATTCAAGACAAAAGCGTTTCATTCATTCGTTCATAACCACTCATAACCCACAACACCGCCCCCCGCCAACACAGTTCCCTTTCATGGGAACTTCGAACTGCGTCCTCTCGGGGTCGCTATGGGGAACGC
>NW_015554129.1:184677-189287 GCF_001515605.1 Sinocyclocheilus anshuiensis
AAACCCCCCCCCCCCCCAACACAGTTTTGCATAGGGCCCCCAGAAGTCTAGGATCTGCACTGCTTACAAACTTATGTAGTTTTATTTTTATTTTTTTTATGCTGGTTTTTAAGACTATAGCCCTATTCGCACAGGATTAGTATTATCTGGGGAACTTGCGTGATTTAGAAATCACACCCCTCACATCTGAATTTCGTGTGGCGCATTCGCACGGGATAAGCGAAGCCTGTGATTTTACTCGAATTTACTGACTTATCTCCTTTATTTTTTTTATGCTGGTTTTTAAGACTATAGCCCTATTCGCACAGGATTAGTATTATCTGGGGAACTTGCGTGATTTAGAAATCACACCCCTCACATCTGAATTTCGTGTGGCGCATTCGCACGGGATAAGCGAAGCCTGTGATCTTACTCAAATTTACTGACTTATCTCCCGGATATGCTGTCAAGGATTGCATAACATTATATATCATAAACAGGAGAGTGTTCCCTACCGCATGCTGCTGTACATGTCATCCATCTCCATCTAATCCTTTTTCTGATGTTTTTCAACTTTCGCTTTCTACAATTTGTATAATTGTATTATATATAGCTATATGACCCAGCACCCAAAATACTACCAAAACACTCCAACGCAGCCTCAGTTCTTCACGAAAGAAGGATAAAAAGCCACACAGGAAACAAATCACCTTGAAAAAATGATATAGGATCCTGCCAAATCACAGAGATGCCAATTCACATGGGACTAATATTATCACAGGACCTCGGTGTTTGGCGAAATATGGTACAATTTTTACTTTACAAATTACAGACATGGCCGATTCGCACGGGGCTAAGATCACAGACAATCTCCGCAGTTATTACAAATGACTAGAGGTCACCAGGTAATACTAATCCAATGCGTATAGGGCTTATTTTGCAAGTTACTGTCAAACTTATTGAAGACAAACAAGAAGAGTCAGAACAAAGAAACATCTGATAAGCAGTGGAACAAATTAATACATCAGAAGAAAGATACAAAATGAAGTAAACAGGGCTTTAAATGTTTCAGGTAAGTCTGTCTATAACATTAAGCTATTCAGGTGAGAAACATACAGAAACTGAATAAAGTAAGCAAATGTAAAATACAACACTATGAATGAAATATAGTAACTTTTATTAACGCTACAAAAAGTATTCATTTGAGAACAGTGAGTGATTTTATATCTTTATTTTGTTGTTTGATTAACATTAATTACACAGCAGGAGGTTTATTAGGCTGCTATTGCTATTAATTATTATTATTATATTATTGTAACCCAGTTTACACTGAATGCAGTGTAATCCGTTTAGCCATTAATATGTTTATAAGAAACTGAAAAAAAGCACAAATGTCAGCGCATGCCAATACTTCTCCAGGGCCCCAAAACCTCCTCAGACCCCAGAGAGTTAAGACCTAATTCACGGAGCTAATATACTGTATAACTACTGTATAACTAACAGGATTAGATGAAAATGCTTCTCTAAAAATCTTCATTTAAAGCCTACATTTGTGTGGAATCAGAGAATGTGGGAACTGTCTTACCACACCAAACTTCAGCGAAACAGCCGGCCCCCAGCTTCCTGTCCAGCGTCAGAGACTCGCGTGCAATTTCCCAGGAGTCATAGCTAAGTCCCACCGTATCAGGGATGTAGACCATGCACACACCCGTTAAATTAAAGCACAAACCATCTGCACTCTCTATAAAGGAGGAGGAGTAGAGGGGTTAACTAGTAGGACGACAGGGGAACATGCAATGAGAGAGAAGGAGGGTGGTCACGTTGTCCTGAGAGGGTCGGTCACTTCAGGATGTCTGAATATTCCAGAAATGGATGCACACATTGACCCACTTTATGTCCATTATAAGAGTGTGTTTTTTAAAAGCCAGAAGGATGTCTTGGCAATCGTCATGCCACAAATGCTTTTGTTAGAGCTTAACACATATTGAACCTGGAAGATTGGTTTAAATAAATGAGCTTACATATCCAGACGTTTGTAAAGTAACTCCACCCCTCACTTTGACCTCACTCCATCTCCCTCTCTGGGGTGCGTTTCCCAAAAGCAACTGTGGTCGCAAGTTCCGTAATTACCAATAGATTTCAATGGAACTTGTGACCATAGTTGGCTAACGATGCCTCTGGGAAACACACTCCTGGTTGGCGGTTGCTTAGCACTGTGGGAGGAGCCATACCAATCCAAACCTCCCCGAACTGGCCGTTGCCTAAGCGCTTAATGAGTTGCAGCGACTCCCGTGGAATCTCCCACACATCTTTGGTTTTGACAGACAGGTCAGTGAGCCTTGGCATCCCTTTGTGGCAAGGGACGACCAAACGACAGCAAAGCCCCGCTGCCCGCTCTGAGCGTGTGCACACAGACATATACAGATACACACAGTGTCAGAGAGAGAGAGAAAAGACGAGCATCAGAAGCACTGAAAGAAGCAGTGAAGAGTTTTAGCGTGACGCCTGCAAATAGTGTGCAATTTGTATCGCTTGTGAACCCATGTTGCATGTTTCTTTCAGTGGCATCTGCACTTGTTTGTGAATCACTTAATGTCACTGCATGATTTCTTTCACTTTGTGACAAAGACTTGTTGGCTTCTTGAACAAAACAATAACAACAACAACAACAACTAGAACCTGGTAACTAGGGCTGGGCGATAAATCGATAACGATAATTATCGCGATATAATTTTCCTCGATAAAATGATAAGAAGAGTTCGATAAATGTTCGATATTTTGTTTAAAAGCGGAACAAATCAGCGCAACTCATTTGAAGCGCACCACACGTACCGTTTATCCGCTCGACTCAAAGTTCAAACAGCAGCGCAGCGGTTGCGAGCTCACTAGAGCAGATTGATGACAGCGCTTGAATTCAGCGAAAAACACTAGTTTAAAGCCAGATGAAACAGTGCTGATACAAGGAGAAACACTGTGCACAATGATACAGTCAGAAGACTTTTTAATCTACAAATCGCCATCATTTACCATAGATTTACTCCAGTAACACTAACAGCACCATGGTATTGTGTCAGAAATGTGGGTATTCGTATTGAATTTCATTATTAATGTAGACATGTATTAAATGTATTAAAGGAGCATTTTTACTAAATGTATTTAGATTACTGTTTTTCATACAAATACCTAGAAACCATATAGCTGTAGCGTCTGGACCAATCAAACACACAATATATATTTTGTTAGCTATATTTAACAAATCCTCTGTAACCCCCCTCAGTTAACAAGCCATATGAGGACCTATGGACCTTTCCCCCGAAATGCGTAACACCCTAGGATGTCTGCAATGACACCAGGCCCCCCCGGTCCCCATGGCAACTAATGCTGATATCACTGGTTTTATGACCCACAGGAATGTGAGTAGGGAAAATCACTACCTTTTTATAGGAAGAGACACAATGCACAGTAGAAATGGACTTTTCTCTAATTAATCCATAGGAAAACCTTTCTTTGAATGAACACACATATCCTTCAGGTCATCGTGTATGTTGTCTTTGAGATTTTATACTGTTTTATGCAGGCTTATGATGGAAACACTCATTCCTGTCATCTTACCTATATGTAATCCTACCATGTTTAGTATCTATGAATTCGCCTTCTGATGATCTAAACGAGAGTGTATATTATATGTTGGTACATAGTAGTGATGCGCGGATGGCGGGTAAATCCGCGGGCGCTGCGGATAATCCGCGGATCGGGTGGGTCGGGTAATAAAAAAATGCATTCTGATTATTTGCGGGTGGGTCGCGGGTGGATAAAATAAATCACTACATTTTTACCATGGTATTGAGGTGCTATACATGTGGTTTTAACTGTGATTATCATGATCAAAATGTATGCTACAATGGAAGACCAATGGTTAATAAAAAAAAAAACTCAAACAGAATAATTAATTAGGCAATAAAAAATGTGGTTGCTGCAATTGTTGCAGATGATACTGATTTTGATAATAAACATAAATTTGCATCTGCATCCTAACGCAAGCTACTATCAAATGTGCATTTCTAAGGGACAAAAAAATTTTAATATTATAATTAATATTATCAGGCAACACAAACCTGTTTCTTGATTTGAAACAATATTACTCATTAGAACATGCAGAAACTAAGAAATTATTTTTTGTTCTATTAAGATATTTATTTCATTAAGGAAAAATGGCTGGAAAAGTGTAAAGAATTCAAAAACATTAAGTATTTACCATGTTCTGACCATAAAGAGTAGTTTAAAACCACAATTAACTGTCTGGTTTTGACAACTTTCACTTTGTAGCAAAAATCTGCCTTTAAATTTGAAAGAAAGAAAAATTTGACATATACTGTATATCGTGATAATTATCGATATCGACTGATATGAAAAAAAAATTATTGTGGTAATTATTTTTGGCCATATTGCCCAGCCCTACTGGTAACTGATTGAAAAACAGTAATGGTTAGCAATAATCATTCAGTCTGGACTGTTTTGTAGCTTCCTTTGAGATGTTTGCACCTCATTGACTGGCCATAATGTAGGACATGCCTGATCAGGGCCGTTTTAACCATAGGGCTAGGCGGGGCTTCAGCCCCGGGGCCCGCGCA
>NW_015554129.1:189880-202337 GCF_001515605.1 Sinocyclocheilus anshuiensis
GTGAGCCTTTTACCCCGTGTGTGGGGTAAAAGGCCCCTCTTGCCACCTCATACATTTATACAATTTTTAAACAAAATAAACAACTTGAATTATTCATTTTCACACAAAATCTGTTGCTCCATTAATGTTCAATACAACGTATATATTTTTTCTGCAATTATAAATTTTTTCTTAAGGTGGGTCTTTAGCTCCGTTGTACACTATATATATATATCATTATTGTGATGGGGGGCCCTGCAGTAAGTCATAGCCCCGGGACCCCGTGCGGTCTTAATGAGGCCCTGTGCCTGATGGGCATATTTTGACATTTAGCAAAGGGTTCATGTGTGGCATTTTCCTACAACACTACAGCAATGTTTACTCCGGACTTTAAAGCTGAGATAACAGAACACTTGGCACCAATAGATGCATCATTTCAGGAATCAGTCACTGAGTACCATCTGCTCTGAGCTTGAGGAACCCGAGCATGTATCTGGCCTCATCAGCCATCAATATCAACATCAGTTTCAACCCTGATCAAACACACCTGTCTGTAATTATCAAGTGCTCCTGAAGATCATTATTAGTTGGTTCAGTTGTGTTGGATCAGGGTTGGAGCTGAAGGTAGATCTCCAGGAACAGGACTGAGCACTCCTGATTTAAAGTTTGACTACATGACAAAGTACCACACACCAGTCCATTTTAAAATGATTTCCGGGCTATGTTTCATGTAGAATGCAGTATGGGTCCAAACTGGTATTAAAGTAACCATGCAATTAGCCTATTTTAGTATAATGGATTTCTTAAAGGGATAGTTCAACCAAAAATGGAAATTCTGTCATCATTTACTCTAGTCATTCTGAAACCATACATTTTTCATTAATCTTTGAAACACAAAGATATTTTTAATTAAATTTCTGATACGCCATTGAAAGTCCAAGCATTACTTACCTGACATGTAAGAACAAACCTCACTGGTTCTTGTACATCAAGCAAGCATATTTGAGAGCTTGTTTGCCATATTTTATATGATCCATGTATATGCGAAAGATCAGTGTTTATATGTTAATAAAAGCCTAAATTAAATTTGTGCATCATAGGCCGCATTTACACTACAGTACATGGCACAAGTGACCCAATTCCAATTTTCCTCCCATGTGGCAGAGATATGACCCACAAAAAGCACATGGATTCTGATCGTCTCAGATCGGTTTCAGGCCTCATTCATTATGTGGAAATAGATCTGATGTGAATCGGATAAGTTCATTTCAGAAGACTTGGACTAAACCGCTTGATTCATTTGGATGATGAATTACAATTTCTTTAGTGACATGTCTTGAGTCCCACGGAGGAGCTCCGGAAGGATAAAAGGAGGACCAGGACCAGGCCTGGACTTCTCTCCTCTTTCACTGTCGTCACTCCTCCTTTTATCCTTCTGGAGCTCCTCCGTGGGACTCGAGACCGGTGAGTGGTGCAGGTGTCGCTCATCATCAATTACTCCACCGGCCTCGCTCCGTTCCCACGGCTCTCGGCCCCGCCCCCACTCGTCACAGTCCTATAATGATCTCAAATGCGGCTCTGAAGTTTTTGCATAAATTAAATGCCCCATTAGAGCGACCTTAAACTTTATTTCAAATATATTTGTATGTAGTGTCCTGTACTGTAAGTGCACATTTTTAAGCTATAAATGCCTCTGCAGATGATACACACTGCATAGCACATGTAATATTTTGTCCTGCATTTGACCTTTCAAAAAACAAAACAGTATTATTAATAATTTTGATTTGAAATTATGATCATGCATTTTTTGTGGATCCATACAGAATGGATGAGAGAGAGTAATGATGGATTTCTGAATTGATTTTCACCCATCCCGTGTTCTTACCTAGCTACAGTTGTAAGGAGCTGATGCTTTTTTTTCACATTTACGATTCAGATGCGCCAAATAATACAACGTGACAAGAGACCAGGGGACAGGGCTGGGCGGTGGAACCAAGCTATCGAAGCAAATGAAGAAACAGACTGCAGAGTCTTCTTTAAAGGGGTGGTTGATTGCGATTTCACTTTTTTAACATTAGTTAGTGTGTAATGAGGGGCTTCATAAAAACAGGAAATAATCGAGGCGTTTCTCAGAGAAGGGACAGATCGGTGTGGAATAAAGGTAAATTATGTGAAAAATAATGCGGTTTTTAAAAAACGAAGCATGAACACATGTTAGACTGCACCCCATAAACACAATCAAGCCTAGAAAAAACCCAGTCAACCACCCCTTTAAATGCACTGCCGTAACAGGGAACATTACAGAGACAAACACAAAGCTCTGCTTCTGAAAGCGAAGAAGGTCAACAATGAGAAAGTGTCAAGCCAAAGCAAACACTTTAGAGTAGCATCAACACAGCAACTGATGCTGATACACAGTTACGGTCATCATGAGGATGTATTATTAGAAGTATCTGTGTGTATGTTTGTTCTCTGGGCTCAGTATGGGAAGTCAAGGAAGAAGCAAAGTGCACACGCTATCTAAAATCCATACGACTCATTCTAGATGCATTAGCAGTCAATATGTTAACTGGAGCATAGGCAAAGTACATCCTATTGAGAGCTATTCAGATGACTGGAGCAGTGCCGCCTCCTGTAGAGAGCTGTAAAAGCACTGTGAATGGCATTATGGGATATATAACCATGCCTCTAAGTTAAAACTATAATTACTTACAATCATTTTGCATGTCAGACTATGAAATGAGATATACTGAGCTCTGTGGAATGAGAAGCATGCCTATGTGTGTTACCCGTGTAATGCTGGACCAGCTGTTGAAGCGTCTCAAACTGAGCTCTAGTGGTGATGTAATATCCTCCACTGTCCAGTTTACGGATTTTATAATGTTTCACGTGGTCCCCCTTCACATCGTCCCAGTCCCGGATAGACAAAGAGAAGGCACCTGCCACACAGACACAAAACAGAAGTGTGTCTGTAGTGCAGTAATACAGTGCAGTGTGGTAAATAGTGTATTGTAGTGCTGTGCAATGCAGTAGATGGTGTTGTGTGTAGCACAGTTAGGGGTGAGAACAGAGAACAGATTGTTTTTCACTGGTTCCACTAGGTTCTAGAAGAACTGTTGTAAAAATCCAACAAAAAGACAAATGTAAAACACTTTGTACCTAACGGCTTAATAAGAAGTACAATCCTGATAAGTGCCAAATTTGATATGATTGAATTAAAAATGATGGATAAATATAAAACTACTGATTTGAGGATGTAGATTATGTATATATTTATCATACATTATGTTTATTAGTTTGATAGTCAAGGGAAACCAACTCAATTTACTTATTCGCAGTGCTTCCTGGGAGTGTGTGGCTATTTTTTGCGATTTCTTTGCACAATCATTGGTAATGTAGTTTTTCCACTAGGAATTATGCTTTTAAAAAGTAATATTTAAAAAATAAGTTGAAATAATGTGGGCCCATTGATTAACAACCTTGCAACATCCTCGGTTTTCATTTAATGTTTTACAAATTATTGTTAAAAAAAACTTAGCTCCCCTATGGAGAAAATTAATGGTTTTTGTACTTGCAGAACTCACCTGTTGCACACTATACAGTAAAAAAAAAAAACTTTGAATGCAGTTTCCTGCACTACGATGGCACAGAAACACAGTTACTCAATTTACAGAGCAAAACAGCACAACAAGTGTTGCCGATTATAGAACCAATGAATTTTATGAGCCATTTCTTCATTTTTATGCCAATTTTTCTTAGCGAACTAAAAGCATACAGCACAACACAACAGAACCATTTAGAAACCAAAATCGGTAAAAGAATAATTCACTCAAAATTCTAATTTTATAGTCATACACTAGTTTACTTTAGTTTGAAAAAATTAATATCATAACCGGAATTGGAATAATTAAACTCTTCATGAATCACATCTTTAAGTACAGTAATGGTGTTGTGTGGACAAGACCACAGGAACCAGTTGAGTCCTCTGCACAATCTGACTTTGCTGCAGCCTGGAATTGAACTGCTGGTTTCGTCTGGCCAGAGGAGAACTGGCCCCCTGACTGAGCCTGGTTTCTCCCAAGGTTTTTTCTCTATTCTGTGACCGATGGAGTTTTAGTTCCTTGGCGCTGTCGCCTCTGGCTTGCTTAGTTGGGGACACTGAATTACCAGCGATATCGTCGACTTGATTGCACAGATACTATTTAAACTGAACTGAGCTGGACGATGACATCACTGAATTCAATGATGAACTGCCTTTAACTGAAAAATGAGTGTTTACTATTGTCCTTTTGCATTATTGACACACTATTTTCCTATTTAATACTGTAAAGCTGCTTTGACACAATCTGTATTGTTAAAAGCGCTATATAAATAAAGGTGACTTGACTTGACTTGTGTGGTACAGTAAGTATTCTTTATTACCTTTAGTGGTTTCGCTCTCACGGATCAGGTAGGTGCCACGTGGGTTCCCTGTAGAAAGAAGCTGCCTTTCTGCATCCTTTCGGCCCAACTTTCCAAAATACCAGCTGAGAGACAGACAGAGAGGAAGAGGGCCTTTATCAGTCTTCCAAGTCTGCATTTCTTAATAATACTGTTCATTAAGCCAGGCCTGTTTGGATCTGCTGAATGCATTCTTTCTGAAAATGTGCCATATTAATGTTATTCATAACGTTACAACGAAGGGAATTTTTATTTAGGAAAATATGTACACTTAATCACAAAAAAAGGGATGGCTGGGAAAAGTTTTTACAGCTGTATATGTTAACATGCAATCTGAGGGGCCTTACAAATAACATCAGAAAAATGCAGAAAACATCTGCAAACTTTCATCACTCAAACATCTCCTTCTGGTTAAAGTTACGCATGTTAGACTAAAAGCCAGCAGCTGACATCAATCTGGCTCTTGAAAATGAAACTGAAAAAAATCTGACATCATTTTAATACACAGTGTAACTTAGGAAATCACAGGAGAAACACCATAATTAAAAGTTTCATGTTTGGCAAAATTGTTCCTGCTCTGTTTTAAATTTGTTACGATTGAAACAAACTTAAAGCTGTGTGAGGGTATTTATTTTATTTCGTGTGTGTGTGTGTGTTAAAATGTTTCCTTGCCAATTCATTTGTAGGTTCCTGAAGAAAAGTTTTCAAGTCTGTTTCAAGACTTGAAAGTCTCAAGATTCAAAGTCTGACATGTCAACATTTATCCCAACCAATGGTGGTCTCTGCCAATGGACGGGACTACATGTTTGTCAAAACAACAAAATAGGGGAGTGACTGGAAAACTTGCTTCAAAAAATTGTGTTTGCAATTTAATTTGGGCACAAAAGCGACAGAATCAGGATGCATTCAAAATTTCGAGGGCAAAATCCAATCATTTCAATAAGAATCTTCAGATATGGTTTGATACAATGGTAATACATGGGTCAGTTTTTTGGAAGTGTCTTTGTAATTTGTCCCAAACAACAACACAAATGTTGCCTAGCAATAACAGTCAGGAACCACCCTGTACTGCAACTGTATCTGGATTCATTTAGAGTGGGCCGAGGTTTGTCATGCATCCTGCTGAGAGGTCTATGGGTTAAAGTAGCAGCGATTAGAATTACATCACTTTACCCCCACCCTTACCACAGGCAGTTAGTTCAGATTAACACACACACAACTAATCCAACACTTACTCCTCAGCCTGGATTGAGTCCACAGGGGCGACATAATTGCTGGGAATGTAGCCGGTTCCTCCTGTAGTGAGAGAACGGGCGTCCCACCAATCACCTTCACTGAAACAAACAGACAAAGACAGAGAAAAAACACATTTTCTTATTGTCATGACAGAACTTGAGAATTTTTAGTCTTAGTAGACTTGTCCATGCATCTGTTCATCCAATACCTCAATTCATTAAATGTTTATTATATGTTATATGTTTGTTCATCCATCTTCAGTATGTTCCCACTAAAATGTAAAACACAACACACCCTATACACTCTTTTACCTCTTCATACACAGAAAAACAAAAGGTCAGTGTCACTAAAGTTTCTTTCATTCCTTTGTTTAGATGAACCAATAAACAGAAACACCACAAGAAAGAAAGCGAAAACTATTCTTCTCTTCCTTGAATATTTTCATTTAATTTCATATTGCCATTGTCTCGCATCTCTCTCCTACAAACCTTTCACCACACGTATACAACCACATCCACAACACACACTTTCACACACAGAGTGGAAAACCAATCTGCCTACAGCTGATCTGTACTTCTGTGAATGTCCCATTTATTCGATAACGCTCTACTCTCTCTTTAACATGCCCTTCATGTAATACCCCTCTCCACTAACCAATCTCTTCCTCTCTCAAATAGCCTGTCCTCTTCACACAAAATATCATTTCCATATATTATAATAATAGCATAGCTTGAGAAGACATGCTGTATGGAGCAGTGGAGACTACATCACCACCAGCAGAGGGCAATCTATTGTTAAACACTCCGGCAATGCACAAAATGGAATACAAGCTTAATAACTTACAATCTGTATAGGATTCAGAAGTTAAGGAGGTCAAATTAAAATTGGATCAAATTCATAACAACTGCTTTATGTGTAGATTTTAAGTATGAATCAGTGTGAATTGCATATAAACAAGTTACACAACCCTTGTGAAAAAGTAGTGCACTTTAATTGGACTTCAAATCTTAAGTTCCGTTAAAAAAAATCTGTACTTGCAGATAATGTAATATTAATGAAATAAAAGGCCACTTAAATAGAGTACACTTACACTACTGATCTTTACTCTGCAGTACACTTAAAAAGTGCACTTTGTAATAATGTCAAATTAAAGTACTTGCTAATCATTTTAACCGTACTGTTTTTTGAGCTTACTTTTTAAGTTAATATATTTAAAATGTACTAAATTGCAACTTCATCATTACAAATGTGTAATTACAAAAATATTTATATACATGAAATACAAGTTTCAGTAGAAACGACACTCAAGTATATTTTAGTTTACTATAAATGCTCATCTGGACACTCAGCAGTACACTTTAACCATATTTCAAATACTATAGGAGTAATTAATAAATACAACGGGGCTAAAGGCACACCGTAAGAAAAAATGTGCTATTCACTGCGACTAAAATGTATAATTGCAGAAAATATACATATACGTTTGTATTGAACATTAATGGAGCAACAGATTTTGTGTGAAAATAAATCATTCAAGTTGTTTATTTTGTTTAAAAATCTTATAAATGTATGAGGTGGCAAGAGGGGCCTTTTACCCCACACACGGGGCACACGGTATTGATAAAAATACTTCAGCTAAAATAATGTTTTTTTTTAAACAATGTCTAAGTTAATACTTGTTCAAAACAATCACTTTAGCAAAGTTCGTACTGTTTTCTGCTTATTTTGAAAAAAAAAAAAGTTCAATAAATATAGTCATTAAAATGTTAATATAAAAAATATATTTTAAAATACAGAAACAAAATTGTTTTAATAAGTAAAGATTCTGAAAGCATTGAAGGAGATCCAATAATAATTGAATATATAGCCTATTTACAGTAGTAACAACAAATAATATTTTATTATATGATATGATTAATATCATGCTTTTTTTAATACGATGGTTTCATTCTAAACATGGTGAATATCTCTAATATGGACACCCAACATAATATATGATATTTACCATCTGAATCTAACCATGTCATGTCAACAAATGGAAAAGTCAGCTGTCTATTAATTATCATGTTAATTACTGTGCCTTTTAGCCCCAACAGCAGGGGCGCTTTTTTTTACCCCAAATACATATTCTTTCGTTATTTAAAAACTGTTGCTTTAATTATCTTAAACAAAACTGAAAATTGTTAAGAAGACTTTTGTCTCTAAATATATGCATTAATTTTAGCGATTCTAATTTGCTACTTAAATCTACAACATTTTAAAAAACATAAAATATTAGATCAAGTACGCACAGAATTAACTTTGCGCTGCTGCGTGCGATCGCGTCAAGGATCAGACAAATATACACGTGCATCTTGAAAAGTGAATGTTTTGGAAAGTGCTATCTAAGTTTTTGTGCCATCTAGTGATTTAGAGGAAAATAATATCAAAGGCGCCTTTAGCCCCATTGTACTCTACTTAAGTCTTATTTATGTGGGCCAAAAAGCACTGTTAAAATTACTAATTTAATATAAATTAAAGCCAAGCTGTATTATCCAATACATAACATGTGTCCTTTAACATCTCTGTCAATAAACAAAAATCGGCACACTGCCATTACTGCTCTCAAAAAATAAGTTTATTAAAATCACAACGTTTCGATTAATCGTGCAGCCCTAGTTTCCACCCTAAGGTCTTCGTCAGGCAAACAACAAGTGATCAGAAGAGTACAATTTATCAACATGATCTATCACACCTGATACAATTAATCAAACAAATTACCCAATCATCCAGTGAACGAAAGCGAAAAGGAAAAATATAAAAATAAAACAACAATAATAATCAATATATAAATAATGGTCGATTTTACATGTGTTCGAGAAAGGCATTCTTTCTGATCGATATTTTCGAATCGTGCCGCAGCTTCTCCAATCCAATTATTTGCGTAACCTCTCTCATAAAAGCTCTGACATTAATCCTTACATTGTTTTTCATACATTTCGTTATACGTGCAAATCCTGCGAATCCTCTTGAACTGACTAATCGGAAGACTTTTCTTTAAACGAGTAGGATGAAAACTCTGACCATGTAAAATTGTATTTTTATCCTTAAATCAGTCACCAAGTTATTATTAACTTTTATTATGAGTAAGGTCAAGAAAACTAACTTGGCAAGTATCATAATCCATGGTGAATTTAAGATGTTCGCTACTACTGTTTAAAAATTGTTGGAAGTCAAGTAATTCATTCTCCGAGCCACACCATATAAGAAAAATATTGTCAATATATCAACGCCACAAAAATATGTTAGGTAAAAAATAATTGATCACAGGATTCAATACACACTCATGTTCAAAATGCCCAACATAGTAGTTCACTGACAAGTTACGCAAAAAAAATCGCAGACGATTTTATTGCGCGATTCTGAAATCGAAGAAATCGTTCACGATAATGACAGCTGTTTGCATAGCTTCTCAGTGAACTACGGCTCTGTGAAGTAAATGCTGCTCCATCTGAAAGCATGTGAAAATACCACATTTAATAACATATTTTTACTCCAAACTCATAACGTCAGTCGAGTGTTTGAAATAAATCCTTCTGTGAGATGGTGTGGCTTCTTACACAGAATAAGGCACGCAACATATTTCATAGTATTTAAGCAGTGATAAAGGCATTGCATTATAAATATACTTTATTTTAATGAAAATTATAATAAGAACTCAGATAAACCATATATTGCCATAGTCGTGTGTTTATTAGTCACGTTGAATCAATGAAAGCAGTTAAATCTTCTGTTTATTCAGCTGCAGCGATAGGTATTTCCTGGGTTTCTTCTGCGAGGTGTATTTGGAGTTTCAACGCGAGAGCGCCCTCTGGCCTTTGGATGGAGATTTACTGCTGATCACAGAACCGTGCTTCACTGAAAGATACGCATGACAATCGCAGCTTCTGTCGAATCGCGATCTCGATTCCATTTCGATTTATCGTGCAGCCCTAGTGGAAACGTTGTGATTTTAATAAACTTCTTTTTGGAGAGCAGTAGTGCCGATTTTTGTTTATTGACAGTGAACTACTCCATGTGATTGAGCACCTGCCTAAAGCTTTTTGGATGTGCGCATATTACACTTTCTTCCTTTAACATCTCTATCACAACGTATTACTTGATTGGACACCATTTAATCTACAGTACCAATATTTATTTGCAACATGATAACTGGTCACCATTTGCATACTTTATGATCAGTCATGTAACAATGTAGCATACTGTTATTATTTGTACAGACTGTACGAAGCAAAGACGATCCACTCATATATGTATTAATGGGAAAAATATGGCTAGGAAAAACAAATGCCAACTTACAGTTAAAAAAAGTCATTTTCTATACAAATCACATTGTACGAATTCCCATGAAATTGTCACCATGTAAAATAGTTAGATTTTCTCAAAAGATCAGGTTGTCTTGACTCTAAAAATATAATTGAAACATAATTTATTCAAACAGTTAAACAGACTTCTGTTTTTCTCCATTCAAGTACATAGAAACTGTTCTTGCACGGCTGAAAATAGCTGTATGGGGGTGTTAGGAATACGGTTGCCGGGTGAACTGAATAGCCTTAAAGGGGCTTTGACATTATTCAGTTTAAAGTGAATAAGCAGTGAGCTAATTTTCCATTTTGGACATGCTTTATGTTTCAGGTCTTAGACTTACGTGCTGTTGATGATTTGAAACTTCTCGCCTTTCCTGAAACTGAGGTCGTCTTCTGTACGGGCCTCATAATCATAGAGAGCAACAAACAGAGTCACACCTGAGACAAACAGAGAGAGAGAGAGAAAGACCACATCAGCACCATGAGGATTAAGAACAAATTAAAGCATACTTTTATCCTGGAAAGGGACAACAACATAGTGCAGCGTGAGCACTAGGAAAGAAAAAGCCATTTTGGTCTGCGGACGCTTTCAGACAGATCAAATGACATTCAAGACCTGCAATTAGGGCCTGTAGGAGCCATTATAAGAGTCAAGACTGATTCAAGAGCACCAATCCACCACCATACACAGACACACAAAGACCAGCACACTGATACACAGCACTGAATGATGTCTGGTCTAAAAGTATCTTAAGAGGGATGAGCTGGAAGCTACACCTCTCCCACCGGGATGTTATAAACAAAGCTGTGTGGGATCGGGATGGGTAGCATTTGCCCGGTCTGGCAATGCAAAGTCACTTTAACTGCTGTCATTTTGATTTCGCTGTGCCTCGAATGACTCCCGTAAGATTTGAGATATTTGGTCACGACATACTAGACCCAGAGTAATGGGACACAAGCAAACCAAACCCCTCATTAGATGGAACCCAAACCTAAAATCTGTCATTAAGCACATATTCAGTAAGACAGGAATGTGAAGCAATCAACCTCAACATTTAGCCGCAGATCATAAGTGATAACCCATCTTTAAAAGTTCTTTATTGATCGTGGTCATCTCATGACAAATTGTCCCCTATAGGGGTCACAGTAGATTTTAAAGGGGTCATGAACTGACATTGTTTTTTTATTTTGTACTGTTCTCTGAGGTCCCCTTACAATGTTATCAAGATTTTTACATAAAAAAAACACCATAATTTATAAGTAATAAGCAATTTTCTGTCCTGTTTTTAACCTGCCTCATCAGAACGCTCTGTTTGAATAGGCTTGGAGGATTGTAGACTCGGAAGTAAACACTGCTGTGATTGGCTAATAGTTGTTTATATTTGACAGCAAGTCCTGCACAGATGGAAGCTGCAGTGATTTAGGTTAAAAACACATAAATACTCATATCAAATGATCTGTTTAGCAGACAAAGCAATAGTGATCACGTAATAAAAACAGTTACTTACACTTTTGTGTTCACAACTCACCACTCTTTCCTAATGTTGGGATCAGAAGGAAGGCAACGCAAACAGTTTTTCTACAACTTGGCACTGAACAGCGTCTTGATGTATTCGGAGCATCTTTATCGTTTGGTTTCTGTGTAGACCTGCGCGTTCGCCTCTCTCGTAAACACTACATGTGCGAATCGGTGGGTGGGGCTAAACAGACGATGTCGATCTTCTTCTGTGGACACTACTACATCATACAGTGATACATTCCACAAGCTGACATTTTGGAAAACTGCCTTCAATATAAGCTGTTTTTAGACTAACGAGAAAGTTTTGAGTTCTGAACCTCTTGTATGTCAAAAGATCAAGGGAATTTTGGTTTCTCAGTTCACGAGCCCTAAGGATAAGCTTAAGGTTACTGACAATTTTATTTTTTTAAAGGTCAAGTTTTTTGATGTGTCCCACCACAACTTCTTATTTTAAATAAGAAAAATATCAGCACACACTCTCAAAAATATAAAATAAATATTTTGGGTTCCCCAAAGGACCTTTAAGTGTGTCTTAGTGTGAAGAAATTTTAATAATATGAAAAAAATCGCTAAAGTTTTTTTTTTACACTTTTTTTTTAGGGCTGGTGAGCGATTAATCTAATTAATTACATGATGTGGCGATTAATTAATCTAATTATTAATCGCACATCACACTGAGAAATTACTCCCAAAAGATCATTTAAAGTCATTGTTGTGTAAAGCATCAAACAAACATTACAAAAAGTAGCTTCAGCAAGAAATATTTTGTTTTATTTGGCTCTTTTTGACCATGCGGGTGAGTAAATGATGACACAATTTTTTCCCATTTTTGGGTGGGTGATACTTTTAATAATTTCTATTATTATTATTATTATTATTATTACTATGGAAATATGAAATTATTTCTTTAATGAAATGATACTCTAAATACTCTAAA